>NW_006922199.1:1051691-1053978 GCF_000298275.1 Orycteropus afer afer
GACTGGAATGGAGACCATAGGCATTTGGGCCACTTCCTCAGCCAACTTACTTGTGCCTTCAAATCCTGCTCAAGCCCGATCTCTGATATACCACTTCCATTTAATGATGGAGTGCTGCTCTGCACATCCAACTTTATGACTCTGTGGGTCAGACAACACCCAGTTCATGATGGGCAGCTCAGGCCTTATGGTCACTTGGTGACCCATGTTAGGCATTCAGTCTCTACTAAAGCCCAGTAACAAGCCAAAAGCTGTTTTTCGAAAGGAGAGTAGTTATCTGCAGAGGATGGCAGGGCTTTGCTCCAAAATCCCAAGGGTCTGTGTTGCAATTCATGACTAGGGTGAATAGCAACCAATAGCGACCTGCCAAAGACTCCAAACAGCATCTCTATCTACTACAGGCAATTCAAGCACCATTGGATCAGCCGGATCATATGGCCCAAGTGGCAGAGGAGCCTGCATGGCAACCTGAACCTGTTGCAGAGCCTTCTGTTGTTCTGGGACCTACTGAAAATTAGCAGCTTTCTGAGTCACTTGATAAATAGGCCGCAACAACACACCCAAATGAGGGATATGTTGCCTCCAAAATCCAAAGAGGCCCACCAGATGGGCCTTCTTTTTAGTTGTGGGGGAAGCCAGACACAATAACTTATCCTTCAGTTTAGTAGAAATATCTTGACATGCCCCACACCATTGGACCCCTAGAAATTTCACTGAGGTGGAAAGTGCCTGAATTTTTGTTGGGTTAATTTCCCAACCTCTAGCATGCATATGTCTCACCAATAAGTCTAGAGTCATCGATACTTCTTCTTTACTAGGTCCACTCAGCATAATGTCATCAATATAATGGATCAGTGTGATGTCTTGTGGAAGGAAAAGGTGATCAAGATCCTTACGAACTAAATTATTATATAGTGCCGGGGAGTTGATATACCCCTGAGGAAGGACTGTGGAAGTATACTGTTGCCCTTGCTAGCTGAATGCAAACTGCTTCTGATAGTCCTTTGAAATTGGTATCGAGAGCAAAACAGTTTTCAGAGCAAAACTGGAAACACTGAGGTCTTTCATGAGGCACTTAAGCCAAGACTCAGCAGCTCTGAGCTCATCTCGCTCTTTCACCACTTTGTCTAGTATAAGTAGGACCAACCAACCAGCTTCCTTATACTCCTCATGCTGACAAAATTGCAAAAACTTATCAAATATGCGATCACTCAGAGGCTCACTTCTCACAAGTACTTGATCTGTTGGTGGTGGTATTTTGCATATTAATGTTGTTACCTCACACCACAGATTAGCAGGGCCCTCTTTACTAACAGAGGCAGGATCACTAGTGCTTTTACAATTAATCAAATTGGAGAACAATTTAGGAAGCCTATCCTCATAATTTTGTTTCTCTAGAACTACTCTCAGTACCAAATGTGTTAGACTGGGTTCTCTAGAGAAACAAAATCAGTAAAGCTTATATATATAGAGAAAGAGAAATTTATCTTAGGAAAATGGCTCATACCCTTATAGAAGCTGGCAAGTCCAAAGTTCTTGGATCAAACGTCAAGCTGGAGACTTTTCCCGACTCTTGCAGCTGCAGGGGCTGAAGAGCTCAAGGTTGGCAGGCAGTTGACTCCAATGAATGACGAATCCAAGATCTCCAGGCTAAATGGTGGATTGTTCACTTGTGGACAGTTGTAGGCAGCACAACAGAATCCCGATCCACAGAAAATTGTCTCTTTTCCCAGGATGTCCATAAATATACTGGAAGTAGGCCACATCCCTAGGTAAACTCCCTTTCAACAGATTGGCTGCTCAAAACATATTCATCTGATCACATCATGGGAGTAACCACATCACAACTGCTTAAACCACACAGAATGGTGGTCCAGCCAAGTTGACACACAGCTCCAACTATCACAGGTATCTTCAATGAATTGAGAGACAGATCAAGGAAAATGCTGACAAAATTGAAGAAATCACAGAAAAAAACCTAGAACAATTTAAAAAACAATACAAAAACAAAATGACAAAACAAATGAAAAATTAGAAATGATATAAAATCTATAGACAGAAATCCAGAAGATTAATACTAAATTTTCAGAAATAGATAACACATTGAACAGGCAAAGGAGTAGAATCGAATTAATGGAAGACAGAATTAGTGAGATTGAAGGCAAATACCTCAATACTTCTTTGGAAAGGGAACAATCAGAAAAAAGATCAAAACAAAATGAAGAAAGCCTAAGGTTCATGTGGGATACCATCAAAAGGAATAACCTACATGTAATCAGAATTCCAG
>NW_006922199.1:1058178-1072562 GCF_000298275.1 Orycteropus afer afer
CTGACCATTAACACACATGATGACATAACCCAGATACCAACCCAGTTATAGAAATATCCAAAGTAAATAAGCCTACGAGATTGTAAATAGGGAACCAGAGACATTAATTGACAAATGAAGACAACTACAAGCCAAAATGAGGGAAAAAAATGTGTAGTTACAGAACTTCTAAATGGTCGGGAAGTCAAGACAACTGTAAGATAGAATGGACTGTCTTAAACTTAGGAAAAAATTATAAATCACAAGGTAACCTCAAAGAAAAATGATAAACCCTCACATCAAAATAAAAAGAGAGCCAGCATAAATATTCAGCAAATACTAAAACAATAGCAACTAAGGAAGCGATAACATGATTCATAAAGAAAATGAACTCAGCACAGAAAATTATATGGAACAAAGAAATCAACATGACAAAAAAACACATAACAAAATGACAGCAACAAATTCGTACTTGTTGATAATTACATATATGACAAAGGACTTATCTGTAAAATTTATAGAAAACTCCAACACCTCAACAACAAAAAGATTAACAATCCAATTGAAAAATGGGCAGAAGATATGAATAGACACTTCACCAAAGAGAATATTCAGGCGTCCAGCAAATACATGAGGAAATCCTCATGATCATTAGCCATCAGAAAGATGCAAATCAAAATAACAATGAGATACCATCTCACCCCAGCAGTAATTGCAAAGTTCAACAAGTCATAAAATGGTGGATGCTGGAGAGGTTGTGAAGAGGTTAAGACTGTCATACACTGCTGATGGGACTGTAAAATGATACAATCACTGTGGAAAACAGTATGGAGATTCCTTAAAAAGCTGGAATTATAAATATCATTTGACCCAGCAATCTCAATACTATGTGTATATCCTAAAGAGTGAGAGCCAGGACAAGAAGAGATATATGCACCCCCATGTTCATCACAGCACTATTTATAATAGCAAAAAGATGGAAACAACCTATGATGTTGCACATCAACAGAAGAATGGATAACCAAACTGTGGTACACACACACAATGAAATACTATGCAACCCTAAAGAACAATGTAGAATCTGCAAAACACCACATAACATGGATGAACTTGGAGGACATTATGCTGAGTGACATAAGTCAACCGCTGAAAGACAAATGTAGTATTAGTTCATTATTGTAAAATGTCAAGGAAAGGTTGATATGTGGAAGGGAACTTTCTTTGTTGGTTACCAGGGGTGGGAGGGGAGGTGAGGAAACACTGCAAAAAAAAAAAAAAAATTGCAATGACCCATGTCACTTTAATTTTGTATATTTCACTATACATAAATTATATCCCAATAAAATGCACTTAAGAAAAATGGCAGAGGGTTCTTACTAGCTATCTCCAGACAGGCTAATGGTACAGCACTAAAAGCTGTTGTCTGGATAGGTATAAACAAAAGCATTTCAATGCAGGGCAATGACTGCTATCCCAGAGGGTGAACAGGGTCCTCTGGAAGCAGAGAGGAACAAAAGATAACTCAGTTGAGAAATAACAGGTTCGGTGAGTCTTCAGGCATACACATGAGCCAGTTCTGAAAGAGTAGTCTTGAGCTGAGGCTGAAGGGGTAAGCAAGGCCTTGCTCCAGGCAGTGAGGTATGACTTCACCCACAGATGCAGTGGAGCTATAAAGGATCTGAACCCAGGTGTCTGTGTTAAATGTGTGGTGAGGTCAGGTAATAAATCAGGTAATAAACTTGGTCAACTTTGCTGACCTTGTGGTATTGTGGATAATGGGTATTTCTGGGAAGATGCTCTTCATGGATCCATCCCTGCCATTACTGGCTTCCCCATGAGTGCTGGGAGCCATGCACTGAGGGAGCTAGGCCTCTTCAGCTTCACTTATGCATTGGTACACACCATGGATTCTTCAGTAGTTAAGGCTGAGTCCTGTGGCCCCTGGGGAAGATATGACAGAAGACTGTGACTTCATATCATCACCCTTGGTGGACCTGGGGAGTCCAGGGGTTGACCCAGGAACACAGTATTGCAGGACCAGGGTCATCTCTCTCAGACATATCTGCTGGGCCACCAGTCACATGGTATTCTATGAGACCAGCACTCTGTGAACATCACCTACAACCTGAGTGGTCCTGTAAGGAGTTGGGGTCCAGTATAGAATTGGACTTCTTTTCAGCTGAGTAGGTGTGTCCTTTTTGAGGCTTTCTGGAGCCCTGGCTGCAGAGAAGTGCAGAGGCATCACCGGCTGGATCCGGGCACTTGAAAGGGCTCAGAAAATCTGAGGTCACAGGCCCCTTTCCTTGCCATGCATTGCTAATCTAGTAACTCTGACAGCTACCCTTTAACTGGGCTGCCTCTGCCTTCAATCAGTTCCTACCATCTAGCCTCTCTGTCACCCAAATAGTAGGCTTGGCTTGCCTGGCCCCCACTTAACTTCCACTTAACTTGGTGGCTGATCTTTGGGAGTGGTCACCACTGTGGGGGAGGGGGAACTCAGGATCTCCAGATAGTCACTGTTGATATTTAAATAAATAATAAATGCAACCTATGGCTATAGAAAAGCCAATCATAATAGAACATCTTCTCCTTCCTTCTCTTCACTCCCTACTCCATTCCTTCTTCCCAGAAGGAACCATGTTAACAGTTTAATAATCTCCAAAAAAAGTATCTCTATATTTGTATATATGTATGCTGTTGTAGTTAGATGCCATTGAGATGATTGCATCTCATAGGGACCTTATAGACAACAGAACAAAATATGGTCCAGTCCTGCACTATCCTCACAATCATTGCTATTCTTGAGCTGATTGTTGCAGCTACCATGTCAATCAGTCTCGCTGAAGGTCTTTCCCGTTTTTAGCTGACTCTACTTTACCAAGCATGATAGCCTTCTCCAAAGTATGGGAGATGAAGTCTGGCCATTCTTGCTTCTAAGGAACATTGTGGCTGTACTTCTTCACAACATTTGTTCATTTTTCAGGGAGTCTATGGGACTTAACACCATAACTCAAAGGCATCAGCTCTTTGGTCTAATTATCACATGTGTTGGAGGCTACTGAAAAGATAACAGCTTGGATCAGGGGCACCTTAGTTTTCAAAGTGCTATCTTTGCTCTTTAACACTCTAAAGAGGTTGATTACAGCAGATTTGCCCAACACAATATATTGTTTGATTTCTTACTGTTGGTTCCATGGGCATTGATTATGGATCCAGGTAAAATGAAATCCTTTGCAGCTTCAATCTTTTCTTCATTTATCATAATGTTGCTTATTTGCCCAGTTGTGAGGATCTTTGTTTTGTTTATATTGAGTTGTAATCCATGCTGAAGGCTGTAGTCTTTGATTTCATCAGTAAATGCTTCAAGTCTTCATCAATGTCAGCAAGGAAAGTTGTGTCATCTGTGTATCACAGATTGTTAATGAGTCTTCCTCCAATTCTGAAGTCATGTTCTTCTTTATATCGTCCAGTTCCTCAGATTATTTGCTCAGCATACAGATTGAATAAGTATGGTGAAAGAATACAACCCTGAAGCACAACTTCCTAATTTTTTAACCATGTGGTATCAACTTTTTTGTTGTTCAACAACTGCTTCTTGATCTATGTAGAAGTTCTTCATGAGCCCAATTATGTGTTCTGGAATTCCCATTCTTTGTGATGTTATCCATAACTTTTTATAATCCACACAGTTGAATGACTTTGAGTAGTCAAGAAAATACAGGTAAACAAGGGCAGGAGGGATGGGGAGAGGGCAAGCTTTTGTTTGCAGGGCATCATTTATGCTAATGATGGTAGAATATCTTGGAAAAGGATAACAATAATGGTGGCACAACATGAAAAACGTCATCAATGTCCCTGAGATGTAAATGTGGAAGTTGTTATGTTGGTGAATGTCTTTGTGTGTATGTTTTCACCACAATAAGAGCAAACAAAAATAAAAACTCAGGTAAACACCTTTCGGTTACTCTCTACTTTCAACCAAGATTCATTTGCCATAAAAAAATGATATCCCTTGTTCCATATCCTCTTCTGAATCTGTCTTGAATTTCTGGCAGTTGCATGTCTGTGTATTGCTGCCATCATTTTTAAATTATTTTTGGCAACATTTTACTCATGTGTGATTTTCATGATAATGTTTGATAACTTCTGCATTCTTTTTGATAACATTTCTTTGGAATGGGCACAAATACAGATCTCTTCTAGTCAATTGGCCAGGTGGCTGTCTTCCAAATTTCATGTCATAAATAGGTGTGCACTTCCAGCATTGCATCTCTTTGTTGAAACATCTGAATGGGTATTTTGTCATTTCCTGAAGCCTTTTCTATGCCAGTTTCTTCCATATAGCTTGTACTTCTTCATTCAGTACCATTGGGTTTTGATCATATGATGTCTCCTGAAATGGTTGAATGTCAACCTTTTTTTTTTTTTTTTTTTGTATGATGACTCTGTGTATTCCTTCCATCTTCTTTTGATGCTTTTGACATCATTCCATATGTTGCCCATCCAAAACCAAACTTACTTCCGTCAAGTAGATTCCAACTCATAGCAACCCCTCCTTGAGTTTCCGAGGCAGTATCTCTACAGAAGCAGATCCCACAGTCTTCCTTCTGAGGAGTGGCTGGTGGGTTTGAATAGCCAGCCTTCTGGTTAGCAGTCAAATGCTTTAGGCACTATGCCACCAGAGCTCCCATGTTGCCCACAGAATCCTTCAATATTGCAACTCAAGGTTTAAGTTTTTTCTTCAATTTTTCCACTTTGAGAAATGCTGAGTGTGTTCTTCCCTTTTGATTTTCTAACTCCAGGTCTTTGTACATTTCATTATAATATTTTATTTTGTTTTCTTGAGATACCTTTTGAAATCTTCTGTTCATCTTTCAGGGAGTCCATGGGACTTAACACCATAACTCAAAGGCATCAGCTCTTTGGTCTAATTATCACATGTGTTGGAGGCTACTGAAAAGATAACAGCTTGGATCAGGGGCACCTTAGTTTTCAAAGTGCTATCTTTGCTATTTAACACTGTAAAGAGGTTGTTCACAGCAGATCTGCCCAACACAATATATTGTTTGATTTCTTACCGTTGGTTCCATGGGCATTGATTATGGATCCAGGTAAAATGAAATCCTTTGCAGCTTCAATCTTTTCTTCATTTATCATAATGTTGCTTATTTGTCCAGTTGTGAGGATTTTTGTTTTGGTTTTGTTTATATTGAGTTGTAATCCATGCTGAAGGCTGTAGTCTTTGATTTCATCAGTAAATGATTCACATCTTCTACAATCTCAGCAAGGAAGGTTGTGTCATCTGTGTATCACTTCATCATTTCTTCCATTTGTTTTATCAACTTTCCATTCAAGGGCAAGTTTCAGCATCTTTTCTGACATCCATTTTGGTCTTTCTTTCCTGGTTTGGTCTTTAGGCATGAATGTTCAGTGCATTAAGCCTATTCTTTAGATGGTCTCTAAATTCAGGTGGGATATCACAAGGTCTTATTTTAGTTCTTGTGGACTTGTTTTAATTTTCTTCAACTTCAAGTTAAACTTATGCTTTAAGTTAATCTTATGCTCTGTTCCACAGTTGGTCATTCTGACTGATGATATTGAGCTTCTCCATTGTCTCTTTCCACAGATGTAGTCAATTTTATTCCTATGTATTCCATATAGTGCAGTCCATGTGTATAGTTCCCATTTATGTTGTTTAAAAAGGTATTTGCAGTGAATAATTCATAGGTCTTGCAAAATTCTATTATGAAAACTCCAGTGTCATTTCTATCATTAAGGCCATATTTTCCAACTACCAATGCTGCTTCTTTGTTTCCAACTCTAACATTCTAATCACCACCCAGATTCTAACCACTGTCATCTAGTGGATTGTAACACATAGTGCCACTGTAGAAACACTATAGGATAGAGTACACCTGTCCCATAGACTTTTCAAGGCTGTAAATCTTTACTGAAGCACACTGCTTCATCTTTCTGCCATGAAGCAGCTGATGGGTTTGAACCATCAACCTTTTGGTTTGCAGCCAAATGCTTTAACTACTGTCCCATCAGAGCTCATATTCCAATCACCAAGAATTATCAATGCATCTTGATTGCATATTTTGTCAATGCAGAAGCTGGAAAAATCTTCATTTTTGTCTTTAGTGGTTGGTGCATAAATTTGAATAATAGTAATATTAGCTGATCCTCCTTGTAGGCATATTGATATTATCGTATCATTGACAGCATTGTACTTCAGGATAGATTTTGAAATGTTCTTTTTGATAGTGAATGTGACACCATTCCTCTTCAATTTGTCATTCCAAGCATAGTAGACCACCAAATGATTGTCTGATTCAGAATGGCCAATATCAGCCCATTTCAGCTCACCAGTGCCTAGGATATTGAGCTTTATGTGTTCCATTTCATTTTTGACAAGTTCCAGTTTTCCTAGATCCATGCATTGGAATTAATGGATGTTTGCAGTAATTTCTTCTCATTTTGAGTCATGCCATACCAGCAAATGAACATCCTGAAAGCTTTATTATATCCAGGTCATTACGGTTGACTCTACTTTGAGGAGGCAGTTCTTCCCCAGTTATATTTTGAGTGCCTTCCAGCCTGAGGAGTTCATTTTCTGGTACATATCAGACAATGCACATTGCATAAGGTTTTTTTTTTTTTTTTTTAATTTATTGGGGTGAAAAATACATAACAAGGTGTTCACCAACATAACAAATTCCCTATTTACAGCTCGGGGATATTGATGACATTCTTCATGTTGTGCCAGCATTATTCCTATCCTTTGCCAAAGTGTTCTACCACCATTAGCATAAACTCAATGCCCTGCAAACTAAAGCTTCCCTTTCCCCCCTCCCACCTAAATCTATACACACACACACACATAATTATCCTATTTATTAATTTAGCCTCCACTCCACTCCCATACCAGATAACCAACAAAGAAATTTTCCTTCCATGTATAAATTTTTCCTTAACTTTTTACAACACTGGACTAATACAATATTTTTCCTTCTTTGATTTACTTATTTTACTTAGCATAATGTCTTCCAAGTTCATCCACCTTATGTGGTGTTTTTCAGATACTATTTTATTTTTTAGAGTTGCATAGTATTTCATCATGTCCACCTACCATAGTTTGTTTATCCATTCCTCAGTTGATGGCACTTAGGTTGTTTCCATCTCTTTGTTATTGTGAATAGTGCTGCAATGAACATGGGCATGCATTTCTATTCTTGTCCTCTCTCTCACTTTTAGGATATATACTCTCACTACTTTAGGACATATACTGCTGTATTTGTATACTGCTGTATTTGTCCATCTAATCCAAAAGTTTTTTGAACTTGAACAATTTCTCTTAGAAAGATCAGCACAAGGCCAGTCCCCATGAGGTGAAGGTTAAAGATGTTCCAAATGTCCAAACCACCATGCTACCCCATCATTTCAGACATTAACTCCTCCTCCTCCTCCCAGTAATTTCCCCAGTCTTAGGGTTCTGTATTTCACTGTAATGCCTCACAGAACTCATAGACACCCAAGGGATCATCTCACATAGTAGTGGTGGAGGCTGGCAGGCTGGCAAGTCCCAGGTCTGTGAGTGTGTCTGGAGGATCCTCCCAATTCTTGGGGTTTGATGAACCTTGATCAGAAGATCAGATGACAACTGCTGTCCCAAATCCAGGGGTGAGATGAGGATGAGCCAAAACAACAGAACCAGAGCAAGAGGAGGGCAAATCTTCCCAGGAGATTCGTAGGTATACCCTCAAGGAAGCTAAGGGTGGTATATCATATTCTCCAGCAAGGCAGGACTCAAGATACATTCCACCTGTGTTGCTCCAACAGAAATAACCCAAGTAGATGGCTTTAACAATCAGCAGCTACTCAGTCACTCAAGGCAAATCCCACCACAGAGCTGATTGCCAGTCATTACAGGCAACAACTACTACCAGCTGCCCAGCCAAGTTGACACCCGACCTTAACTACCACACCACCCCAAACAGGCATGAATAATAGGATTTACAACATGTCACAGAATGGAGGACAATGGCTAAAAGGTCCACATTAAGCAATTCACCACATTGCACACCCTGGCTCTTCTAGCTATTAGCCATTTCATACTTGAAAGATTAATTTGTCTCTCCCAATCATATTACCAGTCTCAAGGTCATTAACAATTGGTCCTTCAGTAAGGCAAAGAGTCCTAAGGGTAATATTATTCAGATACCAGCCATTCAGGTCTGCTGTATTTGTCCATCTGATCCAAAAGTTTTTCTCATTATCATCCTTTATGGTATCTAATAATATTTAATATTTAACTGAGATAATATTATTCCCTTGCTCTGAGTCTATCTTTAGGTATCAGAATAATGCTGGATTTCCCCACTGCATAGCCCATTTATTCATTCCTTTATGTTCAGCTACTATTTCTCCTTCCTTCCATTTGGTATTTATTTTCACCCAGACTTCCCCACCTTGGGAGGGGACATCAAGTTCAGCTGTTGTGCCTATCCAGATTTCTGGTAGCAAAATCAGTCTAGCAAGTGCCTCCTCCTCAGTCCACTCTCATTCATGCTGGATATGGTTACACAGGTTCAAAAGTAGTGTGCTATTTCGACCACTGGGTGGGACAGTAGCGTTCATTGTCAGCCCCAGTTTGGCCAGATGGGAAATTCTGGCATACATGTTCAGGGGTATAGAGTATCTTGCTTAGGGATCACCCTGGCCTCCGGCACCCAGCTGCATCCCAGGTCCAGGGACCACAGCTTCTGGCAGGAAGAAAGCAATTTTAGGTGATGTGGGGAAAAATGTACAGTGGCACCAGCATCCTCTCCCACTCCTTCTTCCTAGATCCCCCAGGAAATCATAGGAATCTATCGAGTGGTGATCTTCCCTTTGCCCCCCTCATGTTGAGTGTGAGCACACATTCATGTAGGCATGTGAGCCAGGCCTTTAGGTCTTTATCTCCCCCGGTTTTAGACAACAAGTGTTTCAATTGCCCATTCCATAATTTGAGGATGGTATGCAATATGGTATGTCCACTTAATATGATGCTTTTTAGCCCATTGCTGCACGTATGGGATGTAAAGTATATTCCTTGGTCTGAGGAAATATAACTTGGTGGCCCAAATTGGTAGAGTATCTTTTGTTCCAATCTGTTAGTGGTGTTTTGGCATTTGCATCTGTCACAGGATAAGCAAAGCCCACCCTAGAGTAAGTATCTATTCTTGTGAAGACCCATTTATAGCCACCTGGAGCCACTGGTATCATTGGTCCTATATAATCAACTTGCCAGCTATGTGCAGGGCCTTCCCCATGGGGAATCTGCCCCATAGTCATCTGTAACCTCTGTCTTTCTTGCTGACAGACAAAGCAGTCTTTATTGGCATTTTGTGTCTCAGAGGGTGCAAGAAAGATGGATGTGTCTTGACTTGATTCAGCCCATCTCTGCATTCCTGCAACACCCCCATGTCCATGCATCTCATGAACCCAATTGGCCACCTCAAGGGAGCGTATCAACATACCCACTTGGTGATTCCTATCACCTTCTGATCCAGGAAGGGGATTCTTCTGAGGGGCATCAACATGTCTTACTTCAATGCATCCTGTGAACTCCCAGGGTACTTTCTATAGGTCCATGCTTCACACAGGTGTCCCCTTAATAGTCCAACTTTCCATCACCCATTTGCCTGACCATATTGCCTGACCATTGGCGACTGCCCATGAAGCAGTGAAAATCCATACGTATGGGTGCTCACCATTGCCCAATTCTTCCATGGCAGCTAAGAAGACAGCATGCAGTTCTGTCCATTGAGCTGACCTGTTTTTACCTTCTTCAATAAGGGTCTTCCCATCTGCTGGTCTTAATGCAGCAGCTTTCCATGTCAATTTTAATCTATGTATCCTGGAGCTGCCATCTGTGAACCAAGCAGCCTTCTGTTGATCCACAGAAAGTTGTTCATAGGGCACTGTCCATGTGGCAATGTGTTCTGGCAGCTCCTCGGGTGGTTCCAGGGTAGGACCTATAGGAAAGGAGGCTTCCTGCTCATAGATACAATGGGTGCCTCCTTGCATCCCTCCAGTTGCTTGCTCTTGTATAAACCATTTCCATTTTATTATGGAACTATTTCGGGCACCACCTTCCTTATTAGAGTGTTTCTCTGACATCACCCAAGACATTATGGGTTTTTCAGGTCTCATAATAATTTTATGCCATTCTGTCATTGAGGCAGTCTCAATCAATGCCCAATAGAAGGCAAGTAATTGCCTTTCAAATGGCGTGTATCATGCTGCAACACCTGGAAACTTTCTAGTCCAAAATCCCAGTGGTCATTGTAGGGCAGCATTCTCAGGTTTTTGCCATAAGCTCCAGTCTGTGTAAGCACTTGTAGAAGACACCTCCAAAATCATGTCTGAATGTGGATCATAAGGACCTAAAGGCAAGGACAGTGAGACCACTTTCTGTATTTCAGACATAGCCTTTTGTTATTCTGGCCCCCATTCAAATGAGATTTTCTTCTTAGTGGCTATATGGATAGAAGCCAGCAATATACCCAGATGTGGAATATGTTTTCTCCAAAATCCAAATAAACCAATTAAATGTGGGGTTTCCTGCTTTGTTTTGGGGGTAGGTAGTGACAGCAGCTTATTTTTGGTTACCTGTGGAATGTCACAGGTGGCTCCTGCCCAAGTTATTCCCAAGAATTTCACTGTTTGGGCAGGGCCCTGGAGTTTTGCTGGATTTATTAATGAGCCTCTATTGCTCATGTGGGCCATCACTGTTTTCAAATCTGCCCTAGCCTGTTCTTCTCTGTTTGATATCAACATAATATCATCAATGTAATGTATCACCATACTTGAAATCTGCACCAAGTCCAAGTCTCTCCTAATCAAGCCATAACATTAAGCTGATGAGTTTAAATAACCCTGGGGCAAAACTCTGAAAGTATACTGAGCTTTCCCATGTGAAAGCAAACTGTGACTGACTCTTTTCCGAGATTGGTATGGAGAAAAAGGCATTTGCAAGATCAATCATTGAGAACCAGTCTCCTTTGGCCTGTTGTATATTCTGTACCACGGATACCATGTCTGGAACAACTGAAGCCACTGGTGGCACTACTTTATTTAGGCCTCAGTAGCCACTCCTCAGAAGGAAGGTTGGGCAATCTACTTCCATAGTGATACTGCCTCGGCAACCCAAGGAGGGGTCGCTATGAGTTGGGCCAACTCGACCGCACATAACAACTACAACAGTCTCCTGTCAGTCTCCATGAACCATCTGCCTTTTTCACAGGCCATATAGGGCTGTTATACAGAGAATTTTTTGACACCAATCCTCCAGCCCTTAGCATGCCTTTAATCAAAGCACTAGTTTCCTTCTGTCCATCAGGTATCCTGTACTGTTTCAAGGTTGACAACCTGAGTAGGTTCAGGCAATTCTAATGGTTCCCATTTAGTATATCCAATCAATACTGGCCTAAGGGAAGACTTACATGCTTTCAGTTTTACAATATCAGGTAGAGGGAGATTTCTCCAATTAGACATAATATCCATACTGCTAATACGTTCAGGTAAAGGAGATGCAACTACTTCATACAACATCTGTTTAAATCTTCCAGCTCTCATCCAAACTTTCATCTTAGTCCCATCAACTGTTGCATCCCCATATCCCCCTAGTCTAAACTTAGGCTCCTTCAACATTTCATTGACAAGTTTTGGGATGATGGTACATTGGGCTCCTGTGTCCAGGAGTCCCAAGAAGGTCTCCTCCTCACCCCTAGGCCATTTTACCCACACATGTGCATATGGCCTCAGGTCCCCTGCTGGGGGTTGGACTAGAAGACCCTGGCCCCCCTGTCAGTCTTTGTCTTCATCAATTAGCTGAGTCTCTGCTTCAACTCATCCCAGGTGGAAGTTCCTATTATTAAATTCCTCCTGAGTGGAGTGAATAGAACGAACTTGTCTAGGTCTCCTTATGGTGGGGGGAGGGAGGGCCAACAGGAGTTTCCATTGGTCCACGCAATCTCCTGTAGTTCTGCATCAGCACCCTTGTCTCAACTCCATCAATGTTTTCTATATTCAGGCCATTCCTTAACAACCATAGAAAAATCTCTGACCTGCTGAGATAAGTTCTTTCCCTATTGTCCTTTTCCTTCTCCTATTAATCAATCTTATGCTTCTTGTATTTGTAAGACCCATGTGGGGAAGTTGTGCTAATAGACCTGACATGGCTTCTTGGATTGTTGCTTTGTTTTGCAACAGCAGAGTTACATGGGGTGCCCATGTGGAAGAGGCTCCCTTGATTATCATATCTACCATGACCTGTGTAAGGGGTATTCTCATTGGGTGAATATCCTGATTACCATAAAGCCATTCCAGCAGGCTTGCATAGGCAGCACATCAGCTGCTTACTCTGGAGTGTTCCAGGGGGTATTTAGATGGGGAGAGGGGCAGTTTCCCTTCTCAGGATACACAAACCTGACTGAAAATTTTATCCATTCCAACAGACTGGCTGCCCCCTCTGGGTTAACTTGCCCTGTAAATGGGTCTTGGATCAACCTTTGTGCCTGTTCCATAGTGAGTTGTGGGTCTTGAATCTATCCAAACATACTCTTCTACTTTACAGTATTCAAAACTAAAGATGCTGTCCCTAAATTAGTCACTATCACAATTAATTTTAGTAAAGGTTCCTCGGGAAGCTGATGATACCAATCTACAAACTGAAGCAGCTCTTTCACACTATACCCTCTGCTTTCAATAGTTTCTTGGCTTTGCCCGTTCCCTTCCCGGACTACCTTTTTGGTGACCAGTGGCCTTACCGGTACTACCTGTTGTTCTGACACAATTTTTCCTTTCTGGGTAGGCCCTGAAACTAGGAGTCGTAGCTCTAATTGGACTGGATCTGAGCTGGATTTAGTGCTACAACCCTGCTCTACATTCTTTTTCCCTGCCATTGCAGCTATTGCTGATAACAGCAACCAAGGAATTGTATGTCTCGCCTTTTCCTCGTTATTCTGTATTTTCATATACATGCAACTAGCCAATTCCTCAGGAGTCAGACCCACCTCTCCTAAATCCCATGAATAGCTTTTGCCTTGGGTGACTGATCTCAACAAAAGAGTTGCTTCAATCCGTGGGTGTCTTTTATCCCATCCAGAAGCCAAAGGTTTTTTACTTTCCCATATTTCTCTTTTTTCCCAAAACCACATATTCCAATGAGTTTGGGCTGTTGAAGCAAATCCTACTATCCTGACACCAATTGCTTGAACAATTTCTCTTAGAAAGACCAGTACAAGGCTGGTCCCCATGAGGCAGAGGTTAAAGATGTCCCAAATGTCCAAACTACCATGCCACTCCATCATTTCAGACATACATTAACTCCTCCTCCTCCTCCCAGTAATCTTCCCCATCTTAGGGTTCTGTATTTCACTGTAATGCCTCACAGAACTCACAGACATACAAGGGATAGACTCACATTGCAGTGGTGGAGGCTGGCAGGCTGGCAAGTCCCAGGTCTGTGAGTGGGTTTGGAGGATCCTCCCAATTCTTGGGGTTTGATGAACCTCGATCAGCAGATCAGATGATGGTTGCTGTTCCTAATCCAGGGGTGAGATGAGAATGAGCCAAAACACAGAACCAGAGCAAGAAAAGGGTGAACATTCCCAGGAGATTCATAAGTATACCCTCAAGGAAGCTAAGGGTGGTGATTTGAGTTATATTCTCCAGCAAGGCAGGACTCAAGATATATTCCACCTGTGTTGCTCTGGTGGCATAGTGCCTAAGGTATTAGACTGCTAACCAGAAGGCTGGTGGTTCAAACTCACCAGCTACTCCTCAGAAGGAAGGTTAGGCAATCTACTTCTGTAGTGATACTGCCTCAGAAACTCAAGGAGGGGTCGCTATGGCCATGACAGCCAGCTATGTTGCTCCAACAGAAATAACATAAGTGGATGGTTTTAACAATCAGCAGGTACTCACTTGCTCAAGGCAAATCCCACCACAGAGCTGATTGCCAGTCATTACAAGGAACGACTACTACCAGGTGCCCAGCCAAGTTGACACCTGACCTTAACTACCACACCACCCCAAACAGGGATGAATAATAGGAAAAATACACCACTGAATGGAGGACAACGGCTAGAAGGGCCACATCAAGCAATTCACTGCAACTGGTAATGGGATTGCTGAATCAAATGGTATTTCTATTTCCAACTTTTTAAGGAATCCCATACAGATTTCCACAGTGGATGTATCATTTCACAGTTCCACCAGCAGTGTAGGAGAGTCCTAATCTCTCCACATCCTCGCCACCATTTGTTATTTTCTGTCTTGTTGAACTTTGCTATTGATTCTGGGGTGACATGGTATCTCATGGTTGTTTTGATTTTCATTTTTCTAATGTCTAATGG
>NW_006922199.1:1073697-1076061 GCF_000298275.1 Orycteropus afer afer
TGCAAGGAGCTCTGGTAGCATAGTGCCTAAGGTACTTGACTGCTAACCAGAAGGCTGATGGTTCAAACCCACCAGCCACTCCTTGGAAGGAAGGTTGGGTAATCTACTTCTGTAGAGATACTGCCTGGGAAACCCAAGGAGGGGTCACTATGAGTCGAGGCTGACTCGACGGCACATAACAACAACAACAACAACCAACTTCTGCAGTCTGAAATTGACCAAATATGCAATCAAGATGTGTTGATTATCACTGCTGACTGGAATGCAAAAGTTGGAAACAGAGAAGAGTTACCGGTAGTTGGAAAATATGGTAGTTGTCAGTGGATATATGGGTGGATAAATGGGTGGTATGTCTATACGGGGGGAGTGTGCCTTAGTGATAAAATTAACACTGGAGATCACATGATAGAATTTTGCAAGACCAACGACTTATTCATTGCAAATATCCTTTTTCAACAACATAACAATGGCTATATATGTGGACTTCACCAGATGGAATACACAGGAATCAGATTGACTGTATCTGTGGCAAGAGATGATAAAGAAGCTCAACATCTTCAGCCAAAACAAGGCCAGGAGCTGACTGTGGAAAAGACTATCAACTGTGCATGTGCAAGCTCAAGTTGAAGACAATTAAAACAAGTCCACGAGAGCCAAAATATGAACTTGATTATATTCCTCATGAATTAAGAGACCATCTAAAGAATAGATTTGATGCATCAAACACCAATGACGAAAAACTAGAGGAACTGTGGGATGACATAAAAAATATCATCCATGGAGGACATTATGTTGAATGAAATAAGTCAATCACAGAGAATAAATATTGTATTAGTCTGTTATTGTAAAAAGTCAAGGAAAGGTTCATAAATGGAAGGAAATTTTGTTGGTTACCAGCAGTAGGAGGGGAGGGAAGGGAACACTGTTAGACAGTCAGAGACAAGTATTGACTTGAGTGAAGAGAAGGGCAATGTACCAAATGTGAGTGATCAATACGGTGGCATTAAGGAAGAGGAAGACATAGAGAGATACATGGGAGGTACAGACAACAAAGATGAACCATTTTGCACATACAGTACTGAGTTGTCAGTGGATATACGGGTGGATAAATGGGTGGTATGTCTATGCAGGGGGGAGTGTCCCCAAGACCTTTATAGGGTTGGCAGACAATGTTTCTACAAGTGTATTGGTATGTTCTATAAGAATTCCCAGGTATATAGTAGAGCTGACAATGGGCAAAGTTGTAGTCACTTCTTGGCCACAGCCAGCTACCAAGAGGGAGCGAGTAGTTGGACTTGTGGGCTTGGGACCATATTGCAGCAGACATCAAGTTCAATTGGCATAACATACTACACAAACATTGTTCCACATCCTACTTTGGGGAGTAGTGGCTAGGATCTTAAAAGCTTGCAAGTGTCCACCTAGCTGCAACAATAGGTCTCTCCTTGTCCAGAGCAAAGAAGAATGAAGAAAACCAAAGATGCATGGAAACAATTAGTCCAAGTGACTGGTAAACCATGCAATCCTCAGCCTATATGACTGTGAGACCAGAAAAACTAGATGGTGCCTGGTTACCACTGTTAACCACTCAGAGGGGGATCTATGTAGGAGATCCTGGATAGACAGGGAGAACAATGTGGAACAAAACTCAAAATCTTTAAAGAAAAAAAATAGGTACCAGGTTTCCTGGGTTGATAGAGCCTAATGGAACCCCTGAGAATCTGGCCCCTAGATGCCCTTCAGGTCTGGAATTGAACAAACTCCAGTAGCTTCCAGCCAAATAAAAGACAGCCATATGGGCTGAACATTTATGTTAAGTAGATACACTCCTTGGAGACAACAATCATGGGAGAATAGAAGGGCTGTGTATGCACAGGGAGACAGAAGTGCAAGGAAAGAAGGACACAGGGAAGAGGTAACTATGGGGAAGAAGTGGGAAAGGAGCTGCTGCATTGTGGGAAATTGCAGTCAATGTCATGAGACAAAGTATATGTGAAAATGTGAAAAAAAGTATAAAGTGAATTTGCTCTGTAAACTGTCACCCAAATCACAATAATAATAATTATACACACACACATACACACACACACATGTAAACATACATATATAGGAGCTCTGGTAGCAGAGCTAAGGCACTTGACTGCTACAGAGGCAGGCAGTTCAAACCCACCAGCCACTCTTTGGAAAGAAGGTTGGGCAATGTAATTCCATAGTGATACTGCCTCGGAAACCCAAGGAGGGGTCACTATGAGTAGGGTCTGACTCCACGGCACATAACAACAACAACTATATATATATATGAGCTCTGGTAGCATAGTGGCTAAGACACTTGCCTGCTAACCAGAGGGCTGGCGGTTCAAACCC
>NW_006922199.1:1076303-1077834 GCF_000298275.1 Orycteropus afer afer
GATGTCAGAAGAGACTCTGAAACTTGCCCTTGAATGGAGAGTAGCTAAAGCAAAAGGAAGAAAAGACAAGATAAAAGAGGTGAACAAAAGATTTCAAAGAGCAGCTCCAGAAGATGAAGCCAATTATTATAATAAAATGTGCGAAGACCTGGAGTTAGAAAACCAAAAAGGAAGAACACGCTCGGCATTTCTCAAGCTGAAAGAACTGAGGAACAAATTTAAGCCTAGAGTTGCAATATTGAAAGATCCAATGGACAAAATATTGAATGATGCAGGAAAATCAAAAGAAGATGGAAGGAATACAGAGTTACTGTAGCAAACAGTTAGGTCAGTGTTCATCCACTTCAGGAGGTGGCATAAGATCAAGAACTGATGGTATTAAAGGAAGAAGTCAAGGCTTCACTGAAGGAATTGGTGAAGAACAAGGCTCCAGGAATTGACGGAATACCCATTGACATGTTTCAACAAATGGATGCTATGCCAAGAGATTTGGAAGACAGCTCCCTGGCCAACTATCTGGAAGAGATCCTTATTCGTACCCATTCCAAAGAAAGGTAATCCCACAGAATGTGGAAGTTACCTAACAATATCATGAATATCAGGTGCAAGCAAAATCTTACTGAAAATAATTCAAAAACGGTTGCAGAAATATATTGACAGAGCTTCCAGAAATGCAAGCTGGATTCAGAGAGGATGAGGAACAAGGCATATCATTACTGATGTCAGATGGATCTTAGGTGAAAGCAAAGAATAACAGAGAGATGTTTACTTATGTTTTATTGACTGTGCAAAAGCATTCAATTGTGTGGATCATAACAAATTATGGATAACATTGAGAAGAATGGGAATTCCAGAAGAATACCTGATTGTACTTATGAGGAACCTGTCCATAGACCAGGAGGCTGTCATTCTAACAGAATAAGGGGATACTGCATGGTTTAAAATCAAGAAGAAAGTGTGTCAGGATTGTATCCTTTCACTATACTTATTCAATTTGTATGCTAAGTAACTAATCCGAGAAGCTGGATTATCTGAAGAATAATGTGGCATCAGGATTGGAGGAAGATTTATTATCAACCTTTGATACACAGATGACACAACTTTCCTTGCTGAAAGTGAGGATGACTAGAAGCACTTACTGATGAAGACTGAAGACTACAGTCTGCAGTATGGATTCCTCCTCAATATTAAGAAAACAAAAATCTTCACAACTGGTCCGATAAATAGCTTCATGATTGATGGAGAAAGGATTGAAATTGTAAAGGACTTCATATTACTTGATTCTACAATAAACACCAATGGAAGCAGCAGTCAAAACATCAGACAACATTGTATTGGGCAAATCTGCTGTAAAAGAAATCTTTCAAGTGATGAAGAGCAAAGATGTCTCCTTGAAGACTAAGGTGTGCCTAACTCAAGCCATGGTATTTTCAATCACCTCTTATGCATGTGAGAGCTGGGCAATGAATAAGGAAGACTGAAGAAGAGTCTGGTGGCATAGTACCTAAGGTATTTGACTGCTAACCAGAAG
>NW_006922199.1:1078027-1079209 GCF_000298275.1 Orycteropus afer afer
ACCAGCCACTCCTCGGAAGGAAGGTTGGGCAATCTACTGCAGTAGTGATACTAGCTCGGAAACCCAAGGAGGGGTCACTATGAGTTACATTTGACTTGACAGCAGTGAGTTAGAAGAAGAGTTGATGCTTCTGAGTTGTGGTATTAAGAGAAGAATGCTAAGAGTACCATGGTCTGCTAAAAGGACTAACAAATGTGTCCTGGAAGAAGTGCAGCCAGAATTCTCCTTGGAAGCAAGAATGGTCAGACTTAGTCTCACCTACTTTAGTCATATTGTCAGAAGGAACCATTCCCTGAAGAAGGATATCATGCTTGACAAAGTGGAGGGGCCACAAAAAAGGGGAGGCCCTCAATGAGGTGGATTAACAAAGTGGCTGCAATGATGTTTTTAGGTATAGCAAGAGTCGTGAGGCTGGCACAGGAATGGGCAGTGTTTCCTTCTGCTCTGCATAGGGTCACTATGAGTCAGAAATGACTCGACGACACATAACAACAACAATGGCTAATGATCATGGACATTTCTTCATGTATTTGTTGGCTGCCTGAATATCTTCTTTGGTGAATTGCCTGTTTATGTCTTCTACTCCCTTTTCAACTGAATTGTTTGTCTTTTTGAAGTTGAAGTCTTGGAGTTTTCTATAAATTTCAGAGATAAGTCCTTTGTCCAATATGTCATTGTTGAATATTTTTCCCATTCTGTTCTCTTCTTATTCTTTTGGAAAAGTCTTTTGAGGCACAAGAATTTAATTGTTAGAAGATCCTAATCCTGGGAAGGAAGGTTGGGCAATCTACTTCCGTAGTGATACTGCCTCGGCAACCCTAGCAGGGGTTGCTATGAGTCAGAGCTGACTCGATGGCACATAACAACAACAACAACAATCATCTAGTATATCTTCTGGTATTTGTGTATCTTGGGTTATGCTTGAGACTCTATTTATGCCATAAATCAGGTCCTTAAGTTTGCTCCTATTTTATTTATTTTTTTAATGAACTTTATAGTTTCATGTTTCACATTTAAGTCTTTGATCTGTTTGGAGTTAGTTTTTGTATCTCATGTGAAGTATGGACTTTTTTTCATTTTTCTACAAATGGTTATCCAATTTTGCCAGTACCACTTGCTAAGAGATTACGTCTTCCCCAATGAATGGATTTCAGCCCTTTGTCAAAGATCAGCTGCCCGAAG
>NW_006922199.1:1093837-1097963 GCF_000298275.1 Orycteropus afer afer
TCTGAACATACAGACTGGGATGGAGTTCCTGTGGGCCCAGAGGGTTGGTGGGAGTGGGGGATGGCTGCACCTCTGTTCACCAGGCGGGTGTGGGGTGTAAGAGTAACAAGAGGAATGTTGCACCTTTTCAGTCCTGCAGGTCCAGGGTTTCCTTGGGGTTGATGGCAAGCAGAACATGTTCTTAAGCCCCTGGAATCTGGGAGAGCGTTGTTTCTTTAAACATCCAAAATGGTCAAGCTGCTTGTGAACATTCAAAATGACGGCACCCTCCAGACAGGCAAAAGTCCACAGCTCAGCCCACCTTTCTCTTCACCTTCTCTGTTTATTCCCCAGCCACCAGAGCAGTCCTCCGTGTCATCCCTGGCTAGCAGGCTGGTTTTTAGGTTAATTCTTAGGTTCTACCAGCACTCGGGAATCTCCAAGCTGTCTGTGCCATCCGGATTGCTCAGGATCGCTGCCAGGCTGCAGCTCTGTATGTCTCCTTTCTTGGTATTTTCATGCAAATTCTTCCGCTAGTTGGGGTTTAGTCCACTTCTACATCCTTCCCTTCAAGGCTCAGGGGTCCAGGCTTATCTTCTGTGTCTGTGTTAATTGGTTTCCCTTTTCTTTGTTGAAGAGGGTCTGTGCAGTCTTTCTGCCTAGTCCGCAATCTTACCTGAAAAATCTGACGTATCCATTTCTGGGTTCTCCATTCTCCACTGTTCTATGTGTCTGTAATTGTACCAATACCTGACAGTTTTGACAACTGTGACTGTGTAGTAGGTTTTGAGACCTGGAAATGTGAGCCTTCTAACTTTGTTCTTCTTCTGTAGTGCTTTGTTTATCTGAGATCTCTTTCCTTTCCTTATAAAATGAGTGATTGGTTTTCCATCAAAAAGTTTTTATTGAAATGTGGGTGAAGATTACAGAGAAAATTCTTTTTCTATACACATTTTTTTTCATGACATTGACTGCAGTTCCCCACAATGTAACAGCTCTTTTCCCAGTTCCTTCCTGTAGTTCCCTCTTCCTTCCTACACACTCCTGCCCCCTAAGCTGTCTCCCTGTGAAAACAACACTGCCCTCCTGTTCTCTCATGATTGATTGCTCCAAGGAGTGTATCTACCTGATGTAAGTGTTCACCCCATATGCCTGTCTATTGTTTGGCTGGAAGTCACAGGAGTGAGTTCAGTTCCATAACTGGCATAGCTAGGGGCCATAATATCAGGGGTCTCACCAGGCTCTATCAGATCAGCAAACCTGGTCTTTTTTTTTTTTTTTATGGTTTTGAGGTTTTCTTTGACCTTGCTCTCCCACTTTATCCAGGATCTCTTGCACCAGTCCCACTCTGAGTAGTTGACCATCTAGTTTTTCTTGTCTCATGGTTGTATAGGCAGAGGATCACATGGTCTACTAGTCCCTTGGACTAATTTTTTCCATGTGTGTTTGGCTTTCTTCATTCTTCTTTGCTCTGGACAAGGAGCAACCCATTGTTGCATGTAGGTGGCCACTTGCAAGCTTTTTTTAAAAAAAATTATTATTTTTTTTAAAAATACATTTTATTGAAATATAATTTATGTATAGTGAAATATACAGGACCTCTTGTACTGTAGTGCCTTAGGCACTTAACTGCTAACCAGAAAGCTGGTGATTCAAACCCACTAGCCACTCCTTGGAAGGAAAGTTGAGCAATCTACTTCCATAGTGATACCGCCTTGGAAACCCAAGGAGGGGTTGCTATGAGTCAGGTCCAACTCAATGGCACATAACAACAACAGTGAAATACACAAAACTAAAGTAACATGGGTCAATGCATTTCCCCCCCCCCCAACACACACACACACAGTGTTCCCTCCACTCACCTCTCACCCCTGGTAACCAACATAGCGAATTTCCTTCCATATATACACCTTTCCTTGACTTTTTACAATAACGAAAACTAATGCTGTATTTGTTCTTCTGTGATAGACTTATTTCACTCAGCATAATATCCTCCAAGTTCATCCATGTTATGCAGTGTTTTGCAGATTCTACATTATTCTTTAGGGTTGCATAGTAATCCATTTTGTGTACGTACCATAGTTTGGTTATCCATTCTTCTGTTGATGGGTACCTAGGTTGTGTTCATCTTTTTGCTATAGTAAATAGTGCTGCAATGAACATGGGTGTGCATATCTGTTCTTGTCCTGGCTCTCACTTCTTTAGGATATGTACCTAGTAATGGGATTGCTGGGTCAAATGGTATTTCTAATTCCAGATTTTTAAGGAATCACCATACTGCTTTCCACAGTGGTTGTACCATTTTACATTTCCACCAGCAGTGTATGAGAGTCCCAGTCTCTCCACATCCTCAACAGCATTTGTTATTTTCTGTCTTGTTGAACATTAGTGCTGGAGTGAGATGGCAACTCATTGTTATTTTGATTTACATCTGTCTGATGGCTAATGACCATGAGCATTTCTTCATGTATTTGCTGGGCATTTGAATACCCTCTTTGGTGAAGTGTCTATTCATGTCTTCTGCCCATTTTTTAATTGGATTGTTAATCTTTTTGTTGTTGAGGTGTTGGAATTTTCCATAAATTCTAGAGATAAGTCCTTTGTCAGATATATCATTGACAAATATTTTTTCCCAATCTGTAGTTTCTCTTTTGACTCTTTTGGAGAAGTCTTTGGAAGCACATAAAAATTTAAAATTTAGAAGGTCTCATTCATCATCTAGTTTACCTTCTGCTGTTTGTTCATTTTGGGTTATTCTTGATAGTCTATGCCATATATTAGGACCCCAAAATTTGTCCCTACTTTTTCCTTGAGGAACTTTATAGTTTTAGGTTTCATATTTAAGTCTGATCCGTCTGGAGTTAGTTTTTGCCTATAGTGTGAGGTAAAGATCTTATTTCATTTTTCTACAAATGGATATCCAGTTTTGTCAGCACCATTTGTTAAAAAGACCATCTTTTCCCCATTGAATGGATTTCAGCCTTTTGTCAAAAATCAGCTGACCATAGGTTGATGGATCTATTTCTGGGTCCTTAATTCTGTTCCCCTGGTCTATGTATCTATCTTTGTACCAGTACCAGGCTGTTTTGACTACTGTGGCTGTAAGGTAGGTTTTGAGATCTGGCAGTGTGAGACCTTCTACTTTGTTCTTCTTCAATAGTGCTTTGCTTCTTCAAGATCTCTTTCCTTTCCATATGAAGTTAGTGATTGTTTTTTCCATATTCTTAAAGAATGCTGATGGGCTTGGGATTGAGATGGCATTGAATGTATAGACTGCTTTGGGTAGTAATGACATGTACACAATGTTCAATCTTCCTATCCGTGAGCATGGGATGTTCTTCCATTTATGCAGATCTCTTAAGGTTTCTTGGAGTAGTGATTTGTAGTTTTCTCTGTACAGGTCTTTTGTGGCTCTAGTGAGGTTTATTCCAAAATAGATTTTTTTTTTTTTTGGTAGGTATTGTAAATAGTATTCATTTCCTTATTTCTTTTCAGCAATCTATTTGCTGGTGTAGAGGAATTCAAGTGATTTTTGGATGTTGATTGTGTATCCTGCCACTATGCCAAATCTCTCAATTAGTTCCAGTAGATTTTTGACTGAGTCTCTTGGGTTTTCTAGGTATAAGATCATATCATCTCAAATAGGGATAATTTGACTTCTTCCTTATCAATTTGAATGTCTTTGATTTCCCTTTCTTGCCCTATTGGCCTGGCTAGGACTTCCAGCACAATGCTGAATATAAGTGGTGATAGTGGGCATCCTTGTCTGGTTCCTGTTCACAAGAGGAATGGTTTCAGTCTCTCTCCATTGAAAATAATGTTGGCTGTTGGTTTTGCATAAATGCCCTTTATTATGTTGAGTAATGTCCCTTCTATTCTTATTTTACTGAGAGTTTTTATCAGGAACAAGTGTTGGATTTTATCAAATGCCTTTTCTGCATCAATTGATATGATCATGTGGTTCTTTTCCTTTGTTTTATTTATGTGGTAAATGACGTTGATTGTTTTCTGATGTTGAACCATCCTTGGATAGCGGATATGAACCCCACTTGGTCATAATGAATTATTTTCTTGATAAGTTGTTGGAGTCTATTGGATAGGATATTGTTGAAGATTTTTGCATCTATATTCATGAGGGATATTGGTC
>NW_006922199.1:1098295-1105041 GCF_000298275.1 Orycteropus afer afer
TCCTTTTTATTTCTGTTGTTTCTGTTGTGATGCCACCCATTTCATTTCTTAGTGCTATGTTTTATTTTCTCCTTCTTTTCCTTTGTTAAGTTTGCCAGTGGTGTGCCAAATTTATCAATCTTTACAAAAGACCAACTTCTAGTCTTGTTGATTTTTTTTTCTATTATCTTTCTCTTTTCTGTTTCTGTGATTTCTGGTAGAATCTTTTTTATTTCTTCTGATGACTGTAGGCTTTTGTTGCTGTTCTTTTTCTAATTGTTGGAGATGTTGGTTTAAATGTTGGTTTTGGCTCTTTCTCCTTTTTTGATTTATTGCTGTAAATTGGCCTCTGACCACTGCTTTTGCTGTGTCCCAAAGACTTTGGTATGTTGTGTTTTCATCCTCATTTGATTCAAGGAATTTTTTAATTTCATTTTTCATTTCTTCTCTTACTCAGTCATTCTTAAGGAGGGTGTTGTTCAGTTTCCATTTGTTTGCTCTTTTTCCATTGATCTTCTTATTGTTGATTTCTAATTTGATAGCATTGTGATTTGAGAAGATGCTTTGCAGTAATTCAATATTTTTAAATTTATTGAGGCTTTCTTTGTGGCCTAACATATGGTGTTCTGAAGAATGTTCCATGTGCACTGGAAAAGAATGTATATTGTGCTGTGGTTGGGTAAAGTGCTCTGCAGATGTGTATAAGGTCAAGTTGGTGGATTGTATTGTTTATCTCTTCTGCATCTTCACTGAGTTTCTTTCCAGTTTTTCTAGCTTTCATTGAAAGTGGTGTACTAAATAAAGTCTCCTACCACTCCTCAGAAGGAAGGTTGGGCAATCCTACTTCCGTAGTGATACTACCTCGAAAACCCAAGGAGGGGTCGCTATGAGTCGGGGCCGACTCGACGGCACATAACAACAACAACAACAACTATGACTGTGGAGTCATCCATTTGTCTTTTAAATTCTGTTAAAGTCTGATTTTTGTATTTTGCTGCTCTTTCACTGAGTCCATATATATTTATTATGGTTATGTATTCTATGAGTCGGGGCCGACTCGACGGCACATAACAACAACAACAACAACAAATTCTTGTTCAATTGATCCTTTAATCATTATATAATATCTTTCCTTGTCTCTTATGGTGGTATTTGTCTTAAAGTCAATTTGATCAGAAATTAATATTGCCACTCCTGCTCTTTTTTTGGTTGCCATTTGCTTGATATATCTTTTTCTGACCTTTGACTTGTAGTCTATTTTGTTTTTTCTTTGTCTCTAAGGTGTATCTCTTGTAGACAGCATATTTATTGGTTTTATTTTCTTATCCATTCTGTACTCTCTGTCTCTTGAGTGGTGCATTTAATCCATTGACATTCAGTGTAATTATTGGCAAGTATGAATTGGTTGCTGTCATTTTATTATGTGTGTTTTCATGGTGTTCTGGTTTCTTTGTTCCATATAATTTTCTGTGCTGAGGTCATTATGTTTATGAATCATGTTGTTTCCTTTGTTGGTATTGTTGTAGTATTTACTAAATATTTGTGCTTGTCCTTTTTTTAATTGTGATGTGAAGTTCTATCATTTTTGTTGAGGTTACCCTGTGATTTATAATTTTCTCCCCAAGTTTACAACAGTTCATTTTATGTTGGGACTCTCTTGACTTACTCACCATTTAGAAGTTCTGTTACTACACTATTTACCCCCTCTTTTTGGCTTATAATTGTCCTCATTTGCCAATTGTCTCTGGTTCCCTGTTTACAATCTTGTAAGCTTATTTTACTTTTGATACTTACATAGCTGTTTTGGATTCTGGGTTATGTCATCTTGTACATTAATGGTAGGTAGTTGTTTATTATTATTAGTTCTCTGTTCAAAGAACTCCCTTTAGTATCTTTTGTAAGGTTTGTCTGGCTTTAAAAATTCCCTTAATTTCTGCTTATCTGTAAATGTCTTAATTTCACCAACATATTTGAAGGAAATTTTGCTGGGTGTATAATTCTTTTTTTTTTTTTAATTTTATTTTGATTTGGGTGAAAATTTACAATGCAACAGCTCCCCTCCCACTTCCTCCCCGTAGTTACCTCCTCCCAGTGTCCATCCCTCCATACTCTTCTGCGCCCTGAGCTGTGTCCCTGTGCATAAGCAGCCCTTCCTTCTCCCATGATTGTTCTCTCCAGGGCGTGTGTCTACTTGAGGTAAATGTTTAATTCACATGCCTGTACTTTGTTTGGCTGGAAACCACAGGTGTGGCTTCAATTCCAAACCTGCAGGGTGGGTTTATAATTCTTGCTTGGGATTTTTTTTTTTTCAGGGTTTTATATATACCATCCCATTGCTTTCTCGCTTGCATGATTTCTGCTGAGAAATCAGAGCTTATTCTTATTGGTGTCCTTGTAGGTAACTGTTTTTCCCATGATGCTTTCAGGATTCTGTCTTTGTCCTTGATTCTGATGAGTTTGAGGATGATATATCTTGCTGATTTTCTATTGAGGTTATCCTGTTTTTGGTTCATTGGATATATTCTCATTTTTCATCATATCAGGGATGTTCTCTTCCAAAAAATCTTGGACAATTTTCTCAGTGGTTTCTTTTTCTCTTTCTGTTCTGGAATTCTGATTACAGGGAGGCTATTTCTTTTGATGGTATCCCACACATGAAGCTTAGGCTTTCTTCATTTTGTTTGGATCTTTTTTTCTGATTGACCCCTTTCCAAAGAAGTATTCAGATGTTTGTCTTCAATCTCTTTAATTCTGTCTTTCATTGCATCAATTCTACTCTTTTGCCCTTTCAATGTGTTATCTATTTCTGAAAATTTAGTATTAATCTTCTGGATATATATCTGTAGATTTTGTATCATTTCTAATTTTTAAGTTATTTTGTCATTTTATAATTATATTTTCTTCCAAAATAGTTCTAGGATTTTGTCTGTGTTTTTCTTAATTTTGTCAGTGTTTTCTTTGATCTGTCTCTCAATCTTTTGATGATATATAAGTATAATTTTTTGATTTCCTTATCAGGGAGTTCCCATGTTTCTTTTTCCTGAGGGATGTGTTCTGGGTTTCTATCCTACTCCCTTGTTTCTACCACTTTATCTTATTTCTTTGTGTGGACTGAGATCTTCTGTTGTTTCAAAGACATTGTGAAATTTACTTAGATATCTGTTAATTGTTTCGGAAAAGCAGTTAAGGGTGAGTTAGGCTCCTCTTGGTGGTTGTTCATTGTTGGTGGTGAAGGAATTGGTGGCTTTCACTCAGTAAGTGGAGCTGCAAGAGGTGCACGTGTAGTTGTGTCATATGGGCACGTTTACTGTCTCTCAGTCAGTTCAGCAAAAACAATTGGAAAACCATCAGAAAAGTAAAAGCAAGTGGACAAAAAAACACAGCATATAAACACACAGGAACAATCACCAAGAAAAGAAAAGAAATACCCTCAATATCTATGGAGGGGGCAATAAGAGACAGTGGTAGATTAGGAGAATAATGAAGAAAAAAATGGAAACAATGCAAAAAGAAAAACAAGGAATGGGGTTAACCATGAGAAAGAAAAAAAATTGGAACCAGGAACAGGGACAAGAAAAAGCCAAAAGCTAGAACCTGGAAAGGGAAGAACAAAGAATAATAACAAATAATAATGATAATGATAATTTTAAAACAGACAAAAACAACCAAATTTAAAAAAAGAAAAAAATATCTGGGCAAGGTGGGGCAGAGCACTCAGGCTCCCTCAGAGCACACAGATTGAGATGGAATTCCTGCTGGCCCAGAATGTGGGTCAGAGTGAGGGATGGCCACACCTCCAATCACCAAGAGGTTATGGGGTATAAGTGTAACGAGGGAATATCACACCTTTCCAGTTATTCGTGTCCAGAATGTCTTTGGGGTCCCCAGCAAGTGGAGCCTATTCTTAGGTCCCTGGTATCTAGGAGAACATTGTTGCTTTAAATATCCAAAATGGTTGAACCACTTGTAAACATTCAAAATGGGTGCACCCTCTGGACAGCCAAAATCACTGCTCAGCCTGTCTCTCTCTTTGCTGCTTCCCCTTTATTCACCAACCACCAGTGCAGTCCTCCATGTATCCCTAGCTAACAGGGTCATTTTTAGGTTAATTGTTAGGTCCTAACATCACTTGGCAATATCCAAGCTGTGTGTGCAGTCAGGATTTCTGACAGACCACAGTTCTGTATGTCTCCTCATTTAGTGTTTTCATGTAGGTTCTTCTACTAATTGGAGTTAATCCACTTCTGTGTCTTTCCTTCCAAAGATCAGGGCTCCAGGATTATCTTCTGTATCTGTGTTAATTGGTTCCCTTTTTCTTTGTTGAAGAGGGTCTGTAGTTTGTCTGCCTATTCTGGAACTTCTTGTTGGACTTCTTGTATAGATATATTCTCAACTTTCATCATACCAGAGAATTTCTCTTCCAACACATCTTTGACAATTCTCTCTGCAGTTTTATTTGTTTCTTCCTGTTCTGGAATTCCAATTACACATAGATTATTCCTTTTGTTGGTATCCCACATGATCCTTAGGCTTTCTTCATTTTGTTTTGATCTTTTTCCTGATTGATCTCTTTCTAAAGAAGTATTGAGATCTTCAAGTATTGATTGTCTTCAATCTCACTAATTCTGTTTTCCATTGATTCAATTCTACTCCTTTGCCCATTCATTGTGTTATCTATTGCTGAAAATTCTGTGTTAATCTTTTGGATTTCTATCTGTAGATTTTGTATTATTTCTAATTTTTCATTTATTTTGTCATTTTGTTCTTGTAATGTCTTTCAAAATCATTCTAGGGTTTTCTCTATGTTTTCCTCCATTTTGTCATTGTTTTCCTTGATCTGTCTCCCAGTCCATTGAAGGTATCTAAATATAGTTCTTTTGAATTCTTTATCAGGGAGGTCCAATGCAGCTACTTCCCCAGGGATGTGTTTTGGGTGTGTATCCTGGTCCCTTGTTTCTCCTACTTTATATTGCTTCTTTGTGTGGACTGTGATGCTCTGTTGTCTTCAAGACATTCTGACATTTTTCTGTTTATATTTGATTTGTGATTTATGTTGGAGTAGGAGCCACCAGCCACTCCTCGGAAGGCAGATGGGGCAACCTACTTCCATAGTTATACTGCCTCAGAAACCCAAGGAGGGGTAGCTATGAGTTGGGTCCGACTCGAGGGCACATAACAACAACAACAACAAGAGCTCTGGTGGCATTGTGACTAAAGCATTTGACTGCTAACTAGAAGTCTGGAGGTTCAAACCCACAGGCCACTTCTTTGAAGGAAGATTGGGCAATCTACTTCCATGGTGATACTGTCTCAGAAACCCAAGGAAGGATCACTATGAGTTGGATCCAACTCGATGGCAGTAAGTTTGGTTTTCTGCATGTTGGAGTGATTTGCCCAAGATTTTCATTTTCTTTGGATTTGATCTAAGTAAGCAGGGTACTGTGCTCATCTTTTCGCTAGTTGGCAGCACTTATACATTCACCACCTACCTCCTTTCCTGTTGTCAGCCTCCCATATGTTCCTGCCATCCTTGGCAAGCGGAGCCTATTCTCAGGTCCCTGGAATCCTAATGAGAATACTGTCACTTTAAATATCCAGAATGGCTTCCTTTTGCAAACAGTCAAAATGGCTGAACCCTTGGTCACTTTAAATATCCTCTGCTTGTAAACAACCAAAATGGCAGTGCCCTCTGGATGGCTGAAAGTCTACAGCTTAGGTTTTCTCCCTTTTTTCTGTTTCCCTTCCTAGTTATCGGCTACCAGTGAAGTCGTCCCTGCAGCTCTTGGAGACCAGGGCTGATCTTTAGGTCGATTCTCAGGTCCCAACACCACTTGGAAATATTCTGGCTGTTTGCACCATCTGAGTAGCTGACAGCCCACAGCTCCATCCATCTCAATACTCACTGTTTTCATTCAGGTCCTTCCACTATTTGGTGCCTAATCCACTTCTGTATACTTCCTTTCCAAACTCAGGGCTCCAAGATTATCTTCTGTATCTCTGTCTATTGAATTTTTTTTCTTTTTTTTTTTTTTTTTTTTGAGGAGGGTTTGTGTAGCTTGTCTTCCTATTTCACCATCTTACCAGACTGCTTGCAAGCTTTTAAGATCTCAGTCACTACTCACTGAAGTAGGATGCAGAACAATGTTTTTGTGTAGTATGTTACACCAATTGAGCTGTGACCATGATCCTAAGCCCACAGGTCCAACTACTTGCTCCCTGAAGGTAGTTGGCTGTGGCCAAGAAGCCACCACAACCTTTCCGCTTGTCAACTCTACTATACACTTGGGCATTATTACAGTGCATACAAATATACTTGCACAAACATTGTCTGCCAGGCCTATACATGGTCGTGGGCACACTCCCCCCTGCCTAGATAATTCAGTCTGTCCATCTATTTGTACAACCATAGATGAATGCTTACCATCACTGACAACGTAGTACTGTACATGCAAACGGGTTCATCTTTGTTGTCTGTATCTCTCATGTACCACTCTCTGTCTTCTTCTTTCTCAGTGCCACCATGGTGATCAGTCACTTTTGGTACATTGCTCTTCCCTTTCCCCAAGTCAGTACTTGTTTCTACCTCCCTATCAGTGTTCCCTGACCTCTCCTCCCATCCATGGTAACCAAGAAGTTTCCTTCCATTTATAAGCCTTTCCTTGACTTTTTTTTTTTTTTTCTTATTAGGATTTGGGTGAAGATTTACAGAGTAAATTTACTTTTCATACAGCAGTTCACATATACTTTGTCTCATGTCATTGACCAAA
>NW_006922199.1:1109896-1131577 GCF_000298275.1 Orycteropus afer afer
TTTCACAGATTCTACATTATTCTTTAGCATTGCATAGTATTCCATTGTGTGTATGTACCATAGTTTGGTTATCCATTCTTCTGTTGATGAGCACTTAGGTTTTTCCATCTCCTTGCTATTGTAAATAATGCTGCAGTGAACACGGATGTGCATATATCTGTTCTTGTCCTGGCTCTCACTTCTTTAGGATATATACCTAGTAATGGGATTGCTGGATTAAATGGTATGTCTAATTCCAATTTTTTAGGGAATCACCATACTGATTTCCACAGTGGTTGTATCATTTGACAGTCCCAACAGCAGTGTATGAGAGTCACAATCTCTTGACATCCTTTCCAGCATTTGTTATTTTCTGTCTTCTTGAACTTTGCTACTAGGGCTGGGGTGAGATGGCACCTCATTGTTGTTTTGATTTGTATCTCTCTAATGGCTAATGATTGTGAACATTTCTTCATGAGTTTTTTTGGCCACCTGAATTTATGTCTACTGCCCATTTTTTAATTGGATTGTTCGTCTTTCTGCTGTTGAGGTGTTGGAATTTGCTATAGATTTTTAGAGATAAGCCTTTTTCAAGTATGTTGTTGCTGAATACTTTTTCCCAATCTGTACGTTCTCTTGACTCTTTTGCAGAAATCTTTTGAAGCACATAAAAATTTAATTTTTAGATGGTCCCATTCATGTAGTTTATCTTATACTGCTTGTGCATTTTGGATGATGCTTGAGAGTTTATTTATACCGTAAATTAGAGCCCCTAAATTTGCACCTACTTTTTCTTCGAAGAACTTTATAATTGTAGGTTTCCCATTTAAATCTTTGATTTGTCTGGTGCATGGTGTGAGGTAAAGATATTGTTTCATTTTTATGCAAATAGATATCCAATTATCCCAGCACCATTTGTTAAATAATCTCTTCCTCATGTAATGGATTTTGGCCCTTTGTCAAAGATCAGCTGAGCATAGGTCAATGGATCTATTTCTGGGTTTTCAATTCTATTCCACTGGTCTATGTGTCTATTGTTGTACCAATACCAGGCTGTTTTGACTACTGTGGCTGAACAGTAGGTTTTGAGATCTGGGAGTGTGAGACATCCTACTTTGTTCTTCTTCAATAGTGCTTTGCTTATCCAATTTCTCTTTGCTTTCCACATAAAATTAGTGATTTGTTTTCCCATATCCTTAAAGAATTTTAATGGAATCTGGATTGGGATTGCATTGAATGTATAGGTTGCTTTGAGTAGTATTAACATTTTCACAATGTTCAATCTTCCTACCCATGAACATGGTATTTTTTTTTTCCCATTTATGTAGATCTCTAATGGTTTCTTGAAGTATTTTGTAGTTTTCTTTTTGCAGATGTTTTGTGTCACTGTTAAGATTTATTCCCAAGTGTTTTATTTTTTTTTAGTAGCTATTGTAAATGGTACTGATTTCTTTATTTCCTTTTCAGCAATCTGTACAGGAATCCAAGTGATTTTTGTATGTTGATCTTGCATCCTGACACTATGCTAAATCTCTCAATTAGTTCCAACAGTTTTCTGGCTGAGTGTTTTGGGTTTTCTATGTATAGGGTCATATCATTACCAAATAGAGATAGTTTGACTTCTTCCTTACCAATTTGGATGCCTTTGATTTCTGTTTGTTGCCTAATTGCCCTGGCTAGGACTTTCAATACAATGTTGAATAGAAGTTGTGATAGAGCGTATCCTTGTCTGGTTCCTGTTCACAAGGGAAATGGTTTCAGTCTGTCTCAATTGAGAATAATGCTGGCTGTTGGTTTTGCATATATGCCTTGTATTATGTTGAGGAATGTCCCCTCTATTCCTATTTGGCTGAGAGTTTTTACCAGGAACACATGTTGGATTTTATCAAATGCTTTTTCTGCATTGATTGATGTGATAATGTGATTCTATTCTTTTATTTTCCTTACGTGATGGATGACATTGATTATTTTTCTAATGTTGAACCACCCTTGCATACCTGGTATGAATCCCACTTGGTCATGATGAATTATTTTTTTGATATGGTATTGGACTTTTGTGGCTAGGATTTTGTTGAAGATTTCCTTCTATATTCATGAGGAATATGGGTCTGTAGTTTTCCTTTTCAGCAGTGTCTTTGCCTGCTTTTGGTATCAATGTTAGGCATACTTCATTAAATGAATTTGGGAATATTCCATCTTTTTCTTTTTTTCTGGAATAGTTTGTGTAGGATGGGTGTCAACTCTTCTCTGAGTGATTGGTAGAGTTCTCCAGTGAAACTGTCTGGGCCAGGACTAGTTTTTGTTGGTAATTTGATTAAGGGTCTTTTAAAATGTCTGTTCAAATTTTCCACTCAGTCTGTGTTAGTTTAGGTAAATAGTGTGTTTCTAGAAATCTGTCCATTGCTTGTAGATTTTCAAATTTGTTAAGAGTATCATAGTATCTGGATATTATCCTTTTTATTTTGATTGGTTCTGATTTGACATCACCCATTTCATTTTTTTTTTTTTTTATTCATGGTATTTGTGTCTTCTCCTTCTTTTCCTTTGTTAAGTTTGCCAGTGGTTTGTTGATTTATTAATCTTTTCAAAGAAACAACTTCTAGTCTTGCTGATTTTTTCTACTATCTTTCTATTTCTGTTTCATTTATTTCTGCTTGAATCTTTATGATTTTTTTTTTTTTCTGGTGACTAGGATTGTTCTTGCTGCAATTCTTCTAATTATTGGATATGTTGGGTTAAGGTATTGATTTTGGGTCTTTCTTCTATTTGGATGTGTCCCACAGATTTTGTTATGTTGTGTTTTCATTCACACTTGACTCAAGGAATTTTTTAATTTAATTTATTTTTTTTTTCCTACAACTCAATCTTTTTAAAGGAAAGTATTATTCAGTTTCTTTTTCTGTTGATCTTTCTATTGTTGGTATCTAATTTTAAAGCATTGTGATCTGAGAAGATGTTCTGCAGTATTTCAATGTGTTTAAATTTATTGAGCTATGCTTTTGGCCTAACATATGGTTTATCCTGGAAGATGTTCTACGTGCACTGGAAAATAATGCTTATTGTGTTTTTGTTGCATGGAATGCTCTGTAGAAGTCTATAAGTTGGTTGATTTTATTGTTTAGTTCTTTTGCATCTTTGTTGAGTTTCTTTCCAGTTATTCTGTCTGTGATTGAGAGTGGTGTATTAGAGTCTCTTAGGTGCTCTGGTGGTGTAGTGCCTAAGGCATTTGACTGCTAACTAGAAGGGTGGGAGTTCAAACCCACCAGCCACTCAGAAGGAAGGTTGAGCAATCTACTTCCATAGTGATACTGCTTCGGAAACCCATGGAGGGGTCACTATGAGTCTGATCTGACTCCATGGCAGTGGTACATTACTACTACTGTGATTCATTTATTTTTGTTTTTAATTCTGTTAAAGTCTGAGTTATGTATTTGGGGGCTTTTTCCCTTGGGTGCATAGATATTTCTCACGGTTATGTCCTCTTGTTCAACTGATCTTTTAATCATGATATAATATCCTTCTTTGTTTCTTATGGTAGTTTTTGCCTTAAAGTCAACTTTATCAGAAAATAATATTGCCAATCCTGCTTTCTTTTTGATTGCCATTTGCTTCATATATGTTTTTCCAACCTTTGATTTTTAGTCAATTTTTGTCTTTGTCTCCAAGATGTGTCTCTTATAGAGCATATTGATGGGTTATGTTTTCCTGCCCAGTCTGTAACTCTTAGTCTCTTGAGTGGTGCATTGGATCCATTTACTTTCAATGTAATTATCAACAACTATGAATTTACTGCTGTCATTTTGTTATTTTATTTTATTTTTTTGGTGGTGTTGCTGATTTCGTTTTTCCATGTAATTTTCTGTGCTGAGCTCATGTTGTTTATGAGTCATGTTGTCATCTCCTTCATTGCTATTGTTTTAGTATTTGCTAAGAATTTATGTTCATCCTCTGTTTTATTTTGATGTGAAGGTTTATTATTTTTTTTTTAGGTTATTCTGTAATTTACAATTTTCTTCTGACCTTTAAAACAGTCTGCTCTATCTCACAGATTTCTTCACTTCTTCACCATTTAGAAGTTCTGTAACTACACTATTTATTCCCTCTTTCTGGTTTGTTGTTGTTGTCATTTGCCAATTGATGTCTCTGGTTTCCTGCTTAAAAAATTGTAAACTTATTTTACTTTGTATACTTCCATAACTGGGTTGGTTTCTGGGTTATGTTATCATGTGGGTTGCCAGTTGGTTGCTGTTTGCTGTTGTTGGTTCTCTGTCCAAAGACTGCATTTAACATATCTTGTAAGGTTGTTCTGGCTTTTAACAAATTCCCTTAATTTCTGCTAATCTGCAAATGTCCTAATTTCACCATCATATTTGAGGGACAGTTTTGCTGGGTACATAATTCTAGGATGGAAATTTTTTTCTTTCATAGCTTTATATACACCATTCCATTGCCTTCTCCCCTCAATGTTTTTCATTGAGAAATCATAGCTTAGTCTTATTGGTCACACTTTGTAGGTAACTTCATTTTCCCTATGCTACTTTCAAGATTCTTTTTTCTTTTGTCTTTGGTTTTGGGGAGTTTGATGATGATATGTCTTGGTGTTTTTCTTTTGAGGTCTACCATTTTTGCTGTTTAGCTTCTTGAATGTATACTCTTGTCTTTCATCATGTTAGGGAAATTGTCTTCCAACAAATCTTTAACAATTTTCTCTGGTTTTATTTGTCTTTTCCTGTCTGGAATTCTTCTTACACATAGGTTATTCTTGATGGTATCCCACATGAATCTTAAACTTTCTTCATTTTCTTTTGATCTTTTTTTCTGACTGTTCCCTTACCAAAGTAGTATTGATGTATTTGTCTTCAATCTCACTAATTCTGTCTTCCATTGATTCAATTCTACTTCTTTGCCTGTTCAATGTGTTATCCATTTCTGAAATGCTAGTATTAATCCTCTGTATTTCTATCTGTAGATTTTGTATAATTTCTATTTTTTTTTTTTCATTTTTTTCTTGTATTGTATTCCAAAATTGTTTCAGGGTTTTGTCTGTGTTTCTTAATTTTGTCAGTGTTTTCCATGATCTGTCTCTCAATCCATTGAAGGTACCTAACTATAATTCTTTTGAAATCCCTATTAGGGAGTTCCAATGCTGCTTCTTCCTCAGGAATATTTTCTGGGTCCGTATCCTGGTCCCTTGTTTCTCCTACTTTATCTTGCTTCTTTATGTGGACTGTGATGATCTGTTGTTTCCGAGACATTATGACATTGTATTTATATTTAATTGTTGGTTGTATGTTGGTGTGATTCACCCAAGATTTTTTTTCTTTATTTGTTTGAATAAATCTGAGAAAACATGATACTGTGCTCCTCTTTTCACTAGTTGGGAGCACATATGCACTCATGATCTGTCTTCTGGTGGGTATTATAGGGAGTGAGTGTGGGTGGACGGATGTCTTTTAGCTGTTTGTGAAGAGCAGTTAAGGATAAGTTGGGTTTGTACTGGCTGTCATCTATCATTGGCCAGTTGGTGCAGAAGCAAGTGGTAACCCTCACTCAGTAGGTGGGGCTGCAAGAGGTGTTGTATGATTGGAATGTATGTGCACAGTTGTCTCCCATTTACTTCAACAAAAGCAACAATAATATATAATAAAAAAACACCAAAAAAGTAAAAACAAGAGGACAAAACACACACAGCATGTAAACACATAGGAATGATCAAAATGAGAAGACATTTAAGGAAATATTTTGAAAAGGCAAAATATAATAATAATAAAGATAGAAAGAGATAAGAAAAACAAAACCAACAATACATGGACAGAGGGGAATACAAGAAAAGAGCTAGAGTAGAAAAATAATAAAGAAAAAATGAGAAAAATGCAAATCAATAAACATGGGATAAAACAAAAAAAAAACCAAACTCACTGATGTCAAGTAGGATCTGATTCATAAGGACCCCTCCTTGGGTTTCTGAGGCAGTATCAGTATGGAAGTAGATTGCCCAACGTTCCTTCTGAGGAGTGGCTGGTGGGTTTGAACCACCAGCCTCCTGGTTAGCAGTCAAATGCCTTAGACACTATACCACCAGAGCTTCCAAACAAGGGATAGGAAGGACCAAAAAGAAAGAATAAAGATGTGAACCAGGAAAAGGGAAGAGAAGAAACCAAAAACTTTAAACTGGGAAGGGAAAAGAAAGAATTCAAAAAGGTAAAAAGAAAAAAAAGAAGAAGAAGAAGAAAAGGAGGAAGAGGAAGAAGAATTTTAAAACAAAGAAAAAATAAAAAGAAAAAAAATCTGAAAGGGCACTGGGCACTCAGGCTTTGTTACAGCACAGACCTGGATGGAATTCCTGCCAGTCCAGAAGGTGGGTAGAGATGGGGGATGGCCAGACCTCTGTTCACCAAGGGTGTATGGGATAGAAGAATAACAAGGAGAATGTCAGACCTTTCCAGTCATCAGCCTCCAGTGTGTTTGCCCATGCTCTGTTGTCCTTGGCAAATGGAGTCTATTCTTAGGTTACTGGAATCTGAAATGCTACAGTTTTAAATATTCAAAATGGCTGCACTGCTTGTAAACATTCACAATGGCTGTACTGTCCTGACAGTTGAAATTCCACAGCTCAGTTTGTCTCCTTATTTGCTGTTTCTAGCAGTCAGTCACCAGTGCAGTTGTCCATGCAGCCCCTGACAAGCATGGCTGACTTTTAGTTACTGCTCAGGTCCGAATACCACTTGTAAATATTCAAACTGTCCATGCTGTCAGGATAGATGATAGTCTGCAGCTCTGTTTGTCTCCTTATTCACTGTTTTTATTCACGTTCTTTGACTAGTTGGTATTTAATCCATTTCTGTATCCTTCCTTTCAAAGCTCAAGGCTCTACAATTATCTTCTGTATCTGTGTCAATTGGTTTCTCTTTTCTTTGTTGAAGAGGGTCTGTGTAGCTTGTCTGCCTATTCCATCATTTTACCAGAAGTCTCCTGGTTTTTCCATGTCTTTAAAGAATATTTATGGTATCTGGATTGGGATTGCATTGAATGTATAGATTGCTTTGGGCTGTTGTTGTTGTTGTTATGTGCCATCGAGTCAGACCCAACTCGTAGCGATTCCTCCTTGAGTTTCTGAGGCAGTATCACTATGGAAGTAGATTGCCCTATCTTCCTTCCGAGGAGTGGCTGGTGGGTTTGAACCACCAGCCTTCTGGTTAGCAGTCAAGTGCTTTGGGCACTACGCTACCAGAGCTCCTTGCTTTGGGTAGTATTGACATTTTCACAGTAGGCAAACTTCTCTGTCTCTCAATCCATTGAAGGTACCTAAATATAATTCTTTTGAATTCCCTGTCAGGGAGTTTCAATGCTGCTTCTTCCTCAGGAATGTTTTCTGGGTCTGTATCCTGGTCCCTTGTTTCTCCTACTTTATCTTGCTTCTTTGTGTGGACTGTGAGGGTTTGTTGTCTCTGAGACATTGTGACATTGTATTTATATTTAATTGTTGATTTTATGTTGGTGTGATTCACCCAATATATTTTTTTCTTCATTTGTTTTGATACATCTGAGAAAACATGGTACTGGTTTCCTCTTTTCACTAGTTAGAAGCACATATGAACTCATGACCTGTCTTCTGGTGGGTATGATAGAGAGTGACAGTGGGTGCACAAATCTCTTTTAGTTGTTTGTGAAGAGCAGTTAAGGGTGAATTGGGAAACATGGTATGTTTCTCCACTTACGTAGATATCTTATGGTTTTTTGAAGTAGTTTTGTAGTTTTCTTTGTATATGTCTTATGTGTTCTTGGTAAGATTTATTCCCAAGTATCTTATCTTTTAGGTAACTATTATAAATTGTATTGATTTCCTTATTTCCTTTTCAGAGACCTCTTTGTTGGTGTAGAGGAATCCAACTGTTTTTTGTATGTTGATCTTGTATCCTGCCTCTATGTTAAATTTTTCAGTAAGTTTCAGTAGTTTTCTTGTTGAGTCTCTTCTGTGTTCTATATATAATATCATATCATCTGCAAGTAGGGATAGTTTTACTTCTTCTTACCAATGTGTATGCCTTTTGTTTCCCTTTCTTGCCTTACTACCCTGGTTAGGACTTCCAATACAACGTTAAATAGAAGTGGAGGTAGAGGACATCCCCTTCGCAAGAGGGATGGTTTCAATCTCTCTATTGAGAATAATTTTGTCTGTTGGTTTTGCATATTATATTGGAGAATGTCCCCTCTATTCCTATTTTGCTGTGAATTTTTATCAGGAATGGATGTTGGATTTTATCAAATGTCTTTTCTGCATTGATTGATATAATTATGTGGTTCGTTTCCTTTGTTTTATTTATATGATGGAAGACGTTGATTGTTTTTCTAATGTTGAACCATCTTTGCATACATGCTATGAACCCCACTTGGTCATAGTGTATTATTTTTTTATATGTTGTTGGAGTTTATTGGCTAGGCTTATGTTGAAGATTTTTGCATCTATATTCATGAGGGATATTGGGCTGTAGTTTTCCTTTCTAGATGTGTCTTTGCCTGGTTTTGGTATCAGAGTTCTATTTACTTCATAAAATGAATTTTGAAGGATTCCATCATTTTCTATGTTTTGGAGTAGTTTGAATATGAATGGTGCCAGTTCTTCTCTGAATGATTGGTAGAATTCTCCAGTGAATCCATCTGGACCAGGACTTTTTTTGTTGTTGGTAATTTTTTTTTATGACCTGTTGAATTTCTTATTGTATTATGGGTCTGTTCAATTTTCTATCTTAGTCTGTTTTAGTTTAGGTAAGTAATATGTTTCTAGAAATCTGTCCATTTCTTCTAGGTTTTCTAACTTGTTGGCATACAGTTCTTCAAAGTATCTTGATATTAGGCTTTTTATTTCTGTTGGTTCTGTGTTTACATAACACAATTTGTTTCTTAGTCATGTTATTTGCATATTCTTCTTCTTTTTCTTTGTTAAGTTTGCCAGTGACTTGTTGATTTTATTAATCTTTTCAAAGAACCAACTTCTCATCTTGTTAATTTTTTTCTACTGTCTTTCTGTTTCTGTTTCATTTATTTCTGCTTGAATCTTTATGATTTGTTTTCCTCAGGTGACTGCAGGTTTTTCTTGCTGCTTTTTTTTTTTTTTTTTCAATTGCTGGGTGAAGGTGTTAATTTTGGCTCTTTCTTCTTTTTTGATGTGTGTATCTATTGTTATAAATTGCCCTCCAATCACTGCTTTTGCTGGTCCCAAAGATTTTGGTATGCTGTGTTTTCATTATCATTTGATTAAGGGAATTTTTAAATTTCATTTTTCATTTCTTCTATTATTCAGTTGTTTTTGAGGAGGGTGTTATTCAGTTTCAATGTGTTTTCTCTTTTTCCGTTCATCTTCCTAGCATTGATTTCTAATTTTCTAGTGTTGTGATCTGAGAAGATGCTTTGTGGTATTTCAATATTTTAAAATTTATTTAGGCTTGCTTTGTGACCTAACATATGATCAATCCTAGAAAGTGTACCATGTGTGTTGGGAAAGAATATATATATTTGCTGTTGTTGGGTGGAGTGCTCTGTTGATGTCTATAAGGTGAAGTTGGTTGACTGTATGGTTTAGCTCTTCTATATCTTTGTTGAGTTTCTTTACAGTTGCTCTGTCTTTTATTGAAAGCAGTGTATTAAAGCCTCCTACTATTACTGTGGATTCATCTATTTGTCTTTTTTAATTCAGTTAAAGTCTGCTTCTGTATTTGGAGGCTGCTACATTTGGTGCATAGATATTTCTTATGGTTATGTCCTCTTATTCAACTGATCCGTTAATCATGATATAATATCCTTCCTTGTCCCTTGTGGTAGTTTTTTTCTTAAAGTCAATATTACCAGAAATTAATATTGCCCCTCCTACTCTCTTTTGGTTGCCATTTGGTTGGTATGTCTTTTTCCCACCTTTGAGTTTTAGTCTCTTTTTTTGTCTTTGTGTCTAAGGTGAGTCTCTTGTAAACATATTAATGGTTCATGTCTTCTTATCCAGTCTGCAACTCTCTGTTTCTTGAGTGGTGCATTTAATCCATTTACATTCAATGTAACTATTGACAACTATGAATTTACCACTATCATTTTGTTATTTATTATTATTTTGTGTGTGGTGTTGATTTCTTTTTTTCCATGTAATGTTCTGTGCTGAGCTCAGTTTATTTATGAGTCATGTTATCATCTCCTTCATTGCTATGGTTTTAGTATTTGTGTTTGTCTTCTATTTTGATTTGAAGGTCTAACATTTTTCTTTGAAGTTACCCTGTAATTTATAATTTTCTTCCCAAGTTTAGTCTGCTATCTTACAATTGTCTTGACTTCCTCACCATTTAGAAGTTCTGTAATTACACTATTTATTTCCTGTTTTTGTTTTTTGCTTGTTGCCATCATTTGTCAATTGATGTCTCTGGTTCCCTGCTTAAAGTCTTGTAAGCTTGTTTTATTTTGGATACTTCCATAACTGTGCTGGTTTCTGGGTTATGTCATCCTGTGTGTTGGTGGTCAGTTGTTGTTTACTGTTGTTGGTTCTCTGTTCAGAAAACTGCCTTTAATATCTCTTGTAAGGTTGGTCTGGTTTTAACAAATTCCCTTAATTTCTGCTTATCTGGAAATGTCCTAATTTCACCGTCACATTTGAAGGACAATTTTGCTGGGAATATTATTCTTGGTTGGACATTCTTTTTCTTTCAGGTTTTATATACATCATTCCATTGCTTTCTCATCTGCATACTTTCTGCAAAGAAATCAGAACTTAGTCTTATTGGTTGTCCTTTGTAGGTAACTTTTCAATTTTCTTGTGCTGCTTTCAGTATTCTTTCTTTGTCTTTGGTTTTGGGGAGTTTGATAATAATATGTCTTGTTGTTTTTCTTTGGGTTCTATCTTGTTTGGGTTTCATTGAACTTCTTGAAGTGATATATTCTTGTCTTTCATCATATTAGGGAAATTTTCTTCCAGCACATCTTTGACAATTTTCTCTGTGGTTTTATGTCTCTTCCTGCTCTGGAATTCCTATTATAGATAAGTTATTCCTCTTGATGGTATCCCACATGAGTCTTAGGCTTTCTTCATTATGTTTTGATCTTTTGTCTAATGGATCCCTTACCAAAGTAGTATTGAGGTATTTGTCTTCAATTTCATTAATTCTGTCTTCCATTGATTTGATTTTACTCCTTTGCCCATTTGATGTGTTATCTATTTCTGAAATCTTGTTAATGTTCTGGATTTCTGTTTGTTGTTTTTGTATCATTTCTAATTTTTTGTTTATTTTGTCAATTGTTCTTGTATCGTTTTCCTAAATTTTTCTAGAGTTTTGTCTGTGTTTTTCTTAATTTTGTCAGTGTTCTTCTTGATCTTGTCAGTGTTTTCCTTGATCTGTCTCTCAATCTATTGAAGGTACCCAAATATAATTCTTTTTAATTCCTTATCAGGGAGTTCCAATACTGTTTCTTCCCCAGGGATGTTTTCTGGGTTTGTGTCCTGGTCTCTCATTTCTACTACTTTGCCTTGCTTTTTTGTGGGGGCTGTGATGGTCTGTTGTCTCTGAGACATTGTGGTGTTATGGTATTTATGTTTAATTTGTGGTTGGATCTTGGTGTGATTTTTGGAAGAGCTTTTTTTTCCTTTATTTTGTTTTGATAAATTTGTATCAGCACAATACTATGCTCCTCTATTCACTAGTTGTTAGCACTTATGCATTCATCACCTGTCTCCTGGTGGATGTGATAGAGAATGAGAGGGTGTGCACAGATGTGTTTTAGCTATTTGTAAAGAGCAGTTGAGGGTGAGCTGAGCTAGTATTGGCTGTCTTCTGTTGCTGGTCAGTTGGTCAGTTTGCAAAAGCAAATGGTGCCCCTCAATCAGTGGTATCCAGGGTCTGCCAAAGCAGTCTGGGATGGAACTCCTTCAAGTCAAGAAGGTGGGTTGAGGTGTAGTCTTGGCCACATCTCTGTTCACCAAGGGAGCCCAGAACACAAGAGTAGCAAAGGGAATATCGCACCTCTCCAGTCATCAGTCTCCAGTGTGGTTGCCCATGCTGTCCTCAGCAGGTGGAGCCCACTTCCAGGTTACAGTCCAAATGTGAACCTTGCACACACTCAAAATAGCTGCCCCTGCTGCTTGCAAACCTCCAAAATGACTGTGCCCTCAGGAGAGCTGTCAGTAGTCTACAGGCCTGCACATCCTCTTCCTTGCTGTTCTCCCTCTGGTCATCAGGCACCAATGCAGTCCTTACCCATGCAGCCTTGGTAAGCAGAGCCACTTCTTAGGTTGCAGCTGGGAAATATTCAAAATGGCTGTCCCCTCAGGATAGCTGCCAATCTGCAGCTCCAATTTTCTCCTTATTCACAGTTTCATTCAGGCTCTTCTTCTCAAAAACCATAACCAAACTCACTGTCATCAAGTTGATTCCTACTCCTAGTGACCCCCTTTGGGTTTCTGAGGCAGTAAATCTTTATGGAAGTAGATTGCTCAATCTTCCTTTCACAGAATGGCTGGTGGGTTTGAACTACCAACTTTCTGCTTAGCAATCAAATGCCTTAGGCAATACACCACCAGCACTCCTTGGACTCTTCTATTAGTTGGTATTTAATCCACTTCTTTATCCTCCCCTTCAAAGCCAAGGTTCCAGGATTTTCTTCTCTATCAGTTTCAGTTGGTTTCTCATTGCTTTGTTTCAGAGGGTTTGTGTAGCTTGTCTGCCTATCCTGCCATTTTTCTGGAACTCCTATTCAGGTTATCAATGGCCAATTTTTTCAGAAGTAGACCACCATCTCCTTCTTCCTACTCTGTCTTAGTCTGGAAGCTCTGGGGAAAACTGCCCGTTATTGTTGACCATGCTGATATTTGAAATACCAATGGCATAGCTTCTATCATGACAGCAACATGCAGTTCAGAGCAGTACAACAGACAGACAAGTGCTAGTATATATGTATAAAAACCAAAACCAAACCCACTGCCATCAAGTTGATTCCAACTCATAGTAACCCTGTAGGACAGAGCAAAACTGCCCCAAGGCAGTTCCAGGCTGCAAATCTTTACAGAAGTAGATTGCCTCATCTTTCTCCTGTGCAGTGGCTGATGGGTTTGAACCACTCACCTTTTGGTTAGCAGCCTTATGCTTTAACCACTGCAATACCAGAGCACCTCATATATATGTATATATCTATATTTTTTAAATAAATAAATAGCATACTATAAAGCATATCTTGTTTTTATTACCTACTCATATATCAGCATATATTAGATTAAACCATATGAAGTTGCTGATAATTGACTTTTTTCACCTAGAGAAAGGATACTTTCATATTGTTCAACCCAATGTCTCTCCACTTTTTTAAAGAGGTCGGTGGTAGCTCATCTGTAGGTTGGACCCAGGTCAACCAAAATTTTCTTGGTGGATGTTTTAGTTCTCTAGTCCTGTTCTAACAGGAATATACACAAGTGGATAACTTTAACAAACAAGGTTTTATTTTCTTACAGTGTAGGAGGCTAGAAGTCCAAGTTCCCAATGCCACCTTTAAGGACTAGATGAAGGCTCCTCAACCTTGGGCTTCAGCTCTGTCTCTTGTCCTGGCCCATTGGAGTTAGAGGCATCTCTTTACTCAAGCAGCTCCTGGCTCCCGAGGCTGGCAAACCCAAGGTTGAAAGTAAAATGGCACAGTCTCAAGATTATCAAACATGGCAGGCCACTGATTCAAGTCCAAAAACAGTCTCAAGATTGGCAGACAACATAACAGGCCACTGAGGTGAAGACTAGGCCAAATGCAGAATCCACATGTGCAAAAATCTCAGAGACCTTTCTCAAAGCATCTTCTTATATACTGAAAGCAGACAACATCCATAAAGCAGCTATTCAGATGCTCACAGTAGATTCCACCATTGAGTTGAATACCAGTCTCACCATGGGCAATAACTATAGTCAGCTGCCTAGCCACTCCAAACCAAGCCCAGACAACTTGACACATAACCTTAAGTACCACAGTAGAAATTTTTTTTATTTTCAGTTTTTTTTTGTTGTTGTTGTTGTTATTGTGAACAATGCTGTGGTCAACATTCTCATTCCTGCACGTTTACCTTGGTGAAATTTACTAGTATACCTTCAGAGTCTGTTGCTCACAGTGGGATTGTGGGCACAATGAGTACTTAAATTTCTCACAGGTGTTGCCAAATTATCTTCAGCAAATGGTACCAGTCTGGCCTCACTGTAGTGCTGCCAGGCCATCTTGGTGGCTACACATAGCCAACAGCTCCAGTTTAGCAAAGGGCTAGGTCCTGTGATGGCCTCTGGTGGGTCCATCATGCTGATCAGAGTTCCATCTGCATTGGGTCTGGCTCATTCTCAGGTGACAGCTGCATAGTGATGGGACCAGAGTCCTTCTGGAGCTGGTAAATCCACTTTGCACCTGGTTCTACTCCTTGTTGGTCTGGCAACATTAAGAAGTGCCTAGTCTTCATGGGCCTCAATTTTCTGAGGGATACACTTTGAGAAAATGAAATGAAATTGAGTGAAATAGCTGAAGGGAAGCACCCCATAGCCAATGGTGGGAGTATGCCTTTAGTAGACCTCCTTCCCTTCCTTTAGCACCTGCCAGGAACTGAGGGTGTGTGGTAAATGTGGTCTTTGCTCTAGCTCTGTCATCATTTATGTGTGATCATAGTTAAGTCCCTTAACTTTGCCCAGCTTGGGTTTCACCAAAAATGAAAGTGAAGATAATAATATTAGGGGACTCACAGACTGACAGGAAACAATCTTTCAGCCCAGCAAATGACCAATAAGTACTTGTTGTTGTTATGACAATGTTGTAGGCAAACAAGGTCCTTACCCCTTACCTCACGAAGAGCCAATGATTGCAACAGGTAGAAGAGGGAAAGCAAAAGGTTTATTGAGTATTGATACTCAAGGAGATAGAAAGAATCACTTCTCTAAAGTGTCTGTTTCCTTGAGCAAAGGGGTAAATATGATTATACAGGGAAATGGGAAGGGGGTTGATGATCCCTTGGGCTACCAGGAATGTCTTTGTTCTTCTCTTCCCTGGTTACTCAAGATTCAGAGTCCCTCTTCCCAGGGTCATCTTGCTTCATAAGCTACAGTTCTCAGCTGAAACCAGTAGTGGGAGAGGGTTATGCTTAGAATAATGTACAACTGAAAATAGCAAACCCAAAGAACTCAGCATCTGTAAAGAGGTTGGCTGTTCTGTTCACTTAAAAGAAAGAAAAAGGGAGGGAAAAATAGCAAGTTAGGCATTATGATTAATATCTACTTTAATCATGCCTGCTACTCTGTTAAAGTTCTGCAGTTTTCGGTGAGGGGCCCTTTTTGCCTTCTACTTCAGCCTTCCACAGTCCCCCTGGTTTCTGAGGTTTCAAAATCATGGGAAACTGGGAAGTGGTCTCTTTAGGCTACTTAGATAGATGAGTGGTCAATTTCTCAGAGGAGAAAACTGATAAGAACTAATACAATATTGTGGCATAACTTCACTAGTATTAGGTGTCTTAAAGAGAAAAAATATACAAGTAACCTCAAGGATTTTGGACATGCCATTGGAGGTTACTTTCACCAAGCATGGGACACAAGCACATATGATTACAAGAGCCAAAGTAATTAAGGGGGTGAGCCAGGAGCTCAGGTTGGGGAATAAACTTTGAAACAAGCTCCGTCCACTTCCTTGCTCCCAGGCCCTTGGTTTTGCCCATTCAGTAACTTTATGGATAGCATTCAAATTTAATTCAACCTCCCCAGAAATATTTATCCAAGCACAACATGCCTTATTTATAATAGCATATGCCTCACCATATTTGTCAAAACGAAAATCCAAGGCTATATGGTTATTTAAAATCACCTCATCTAAGGCATTCAGAGAGGCCTGTTTGGCTTGAATGGCCTTCTCCATGCCCATGGCAGGAGGTGGATGGTGTCTGAAAAATTTTGAATCAAAAGTTCCATATGCCTAATCCTTAAACTACAAATGATAGTTCTTAAAGAAATACCACCCAAATTTGGTCTTAGACGTCTAAGACTGGATTAGTTTCTGTTCCTGATATGCCTGATGATACAGGGTTTACAGAAAAGAGGTCTCATCTGCCTGATCTGGGCTTCTGGTAAATTGTAGGAAATAGAATGCATCCTAGTAAGAAAGGGGAAGACTCCTGAAGTACATTGTTCGACAAAGTGGATAATAATAAAAAATAAATTATTTGCCTCTGAACAAAGCAGTGTCTACTTATCCATTGGTGGGCTTCTTGTCTCCCAGTGTTCTGAGGAACTGTACCAGATGGGCTTTGCTGAATGATCTTCGGTTCAGAAGCAGTCTTAATCCTGGTGTAGTGTGGCTCCTTTGCCAGTCACTTTCACTGTGGTAGGCATGGACAGCAAGATTTCATAGGGTGTTTTCCACTTTTCTGTGAGGTCCTCAGGATTCACATCATTCACATCGTCCCAACTGCTGGCTCTGCTATGTGTAGAGGGACCTTGAGAAGTGGGCTCTCTGAGAAAGAGTATTGGCCTCCTGCAGGTCTGTAAAGTGTGCCCTGTTATCTGCAAATACTGTTTTATGAACAGGTTACTTTTTTTTTTTTTTTGATGAATAATCCTACCTCTAAACCCACATCAGCATTGGTATCATTTAGATCAGTGGCATGTAGGTTTTGCACTAGGGGTGCCCATACATCATATCAAAGGAACTAACTCTGGTACCATAGTGCTTAAGGCACTTGACTGCTAACCAGAAGGCTGGCAGTTCAAATCCACCAGCCACTCCTCCGAAGGAAGGTTGGGCAATCTACTTCCATAGTGATACTGCCTCGGCAACCCAAGGAGGGGTCGCTATGAGTCAGGACCAACTCGATGGCACCTAACAACAACAACAACCTTCAGTTTTGTTTTGGGGGCAACTCTGATTCTGAATAGGGCAATAGGGAGGATTTTTTTTAAAACCCAATTTAATTCAATTGCTTGACATAATTTAGCTACATGGGTCCTTAAAATTTGATTCTTCCTTTCTACTTTACCACTAGATTGGAGTCTCCCAGAAGCATAAAACTTTCACTCAATACCCAAATGTTGAGATGCCAATTGGATTATTATGCCAGTGAAATGGGTTCCATTGTTGACCACAAATATCTGGGGAATTTCAGACCTAGGAATAATCTCTCCCAATAGTCTTTTGGCCACTTCCATGGCTTTCTCAATCCTGCAAGGGAAGCCCCTTTAGATCCATGCATACCATCACCTGCTGACCCTGTGCCATTCTCAATGCCTGGATCATGGCAATTTAGCTCAGCCATCTGCAGTGATGTTCCATGAGGGAGCATCTGTGCTTCCATCACCTTGGTAAAGCTCATGATTGTATAGCTCCCTTTCTATTGTCTGTTCTCCATGAAGCTACTCTGATCTATGAAACAAGTGAGTTCAGATTTGCACAGTGGCTTATCAAGGAGATAGGGCCTTTTGGTGTACACCAGGTTGAGGATCCTGACACAACCATGATGAATGAGGTCTGCTTGATGCAAAGTGGAAACAGGGTAGCCAGGTTTATGCTAGTTGCTGGCTAGATCTTCACACTTGACTTGTCTCCCAAGGAGGCCTGATATTGTGAAATTCTTGCTTAGGATAGCCAGTGGGTGGCTGTTTGATCTAGGACTGCCAGGATTGAATGAGCAGTGTAAACCCTATGGTCCATCCTAAGGTTAGCTAGTCAGCAGCTTTCAGTATCTTCACTGTTGTTGCTATCACTTCTAAGCTGGCAGGCCAGTCCTGTATCACTGGATATAAAGCTTTGGTAAAGTATGACTCCAGTCTTCTCCAAAATCCCAGGAACTGGGTTAGAACTCGGGGGCCATGCCTTGGTCCTCATGCACAAAAAAATAAAAAAACTTACGCAAATCTGGCAATCCTGAGGCCAGGGCTTCCAGTAAGGTCTGCTTTAATTTATCAAAGGTCTGTTGCTCTAATTTGTGCCACAGAAAGGGATCAGTCTCTTTCTCTTTCCAGGAGGGAGTACAAGGGTTTAGATATAAGTCCAAAACTAGGTATTCAAATCCAACAAAATCCTGCCATACCTAGGAATCCTTTAAGCTGTTTGTGTGTCTGTGGTTAGGCTAGCCGGCAAATGGCTTGCTTTCTCTCCAGTTGCAATTTCCTTTTTCCTTTGTTGATGACAAACTTCAAATATGTCACTTTCTTTTGGACTGTCTGGGCTTTAGTCTTAAAGACTTGATAGCTCTTCACTAAATGTTCAGTGCCCACTGTCATATTTTCTTCAGTTTTCTGAATTTTCTTCCTACAGTCAGGAGCACTCTGTCTAATAAATAGTATTATCTGGGCTTTCAGAATCCAAATCTGTATACTGTTTGAAGGCTTTGAAAATTCTCTGTAAGATGGTAGAGGAATCCACATACTTCTTTTGCCTAATTTTATATACCTTATTCAAACTCAAGTTTGGGAGCTCCATTTCTATTTCCTATTAAAATACAGTCTCTGTAATTAAAATTTTGCATAATCTTCTCTGTCATTTGGGTCCTAGTAGGGGCCCCTTAGTGGCATGTCATCATTCAAAATACCTGCTACATGCTGTGATTGGGCATCTCTGTGCCTCTGTGCTTCCTCTTGGGCACTCATCACAATCTCCATTCCTCTGGAGTTAACAAAGTGATCAGGAATGACTTACAATCAGCCCACGTTGGGTTAAAGGAGTTAACATAAAAAATCAGCAGTTCATACATTTTGCCTGGATTTTTAGATTCTTAGGACCTTAGATTCTAGTGCCTGGATTCTTAGTACCCTAGAGCATAATTCTTCCCATTGTATGAGTCAGCTGTGCTAAAAGGCAAATGCACTCTAATCACCTCTTCCCTTAAAGGGATCTGGCAAAGTGGGTACTGACCCCTAGCCACATCCCTATAGCCTGGCCCAGTCTCTGGCCCTTTCTGGATCCAATGAGGTCTCTGGTAAGGCATCCTCTGCCAGGTGTGGGAAAGGGAAATTAGGAAGCCTCTTGCATTTTCACCTCTTCCTCTTGGTTCCCACTTTAAAAGTAAAGCCTGATTCTGGTGGATATAGAGGGGGGTGGTGTAGGAACTTAAGGGGTCATACGGATCCTCTTCTCAGGTTAGTACTGGGAAAGGAGCTGAAGGCTGCTTGCCCTTAGTAATAGTCTGAACACAAATTTTACAAGCTTGCTTAGTTTCTTTATCATTGTACAAAGACATGAAGGTCTCCATACACATTTTGTTCTTTTATTTGCTAACACAGGAACAAAACAAATACAATTGCAAAATAGTATTACAATTTACTGACCCATAAGGTAGCCAAAATTTTTGGTCTCCTATTTCATATAGTGTGGGAGCTCTGGTAGCATAGTGGCTAAGACACTTGCCTGCTAACCAGACGGCTGGCGGTTCAAACCCACCAGCCACTCCTCGGAGGGAAGGTTGGGCAATCCCACTTCCGTAGTGATACGGCCTCGGAAACCCAAGGAGAGGTCGCTATGAGTCGGGGTCGACTTGATGGCACATAACAACAACAACAACATTTCATATAGTGTAGTGCCTAAGGCACTTGACTGCTAACCAGAAGGCTGGCAGTTCAAACCCACCAGCCATTCCTCAGAAGGAAGGCTAGGCAATCTACTTCCATAGTGGCACTGCCTAGGAAACCCAAGGAGGGGTTGCTATGATTTGTGTCTGACTAGACGGCACATAACAACAACACTTCATGTTGTGGTGACACAACTGTTCTTAAAAGACCAGCTTTTTCCTTTTCAAGGGATCATAACCAAATTTGTTTCAATTTTTAAAATATATTTTACAGAAGTGGACTCTGGTGTATTCTGGCTGTTACCCATCTCAAAACTGGTTATAAAAGGGACAGAATCAGAAAATCAGAACAGAAAAGCCAGCAAACAGGTTAGTTTAATGATCATAACACTTACAGCAATAAATACTGCTTTCAATTCCCCTGCTCGGATACTTGGTGCTGCCACCCACAACATAGACAACCTGCTCAGATACCCGGTGCTGCCGCCTTCAACGCAGACAACCTGATCAGATTCTGGGTGCCACCCTCAGTGCAGGCTGAGTAACTTCAATTTTGGTTAATAGTAACCAGATCATAAACTCAAGCCTTTGATCAAAACAAATGTAAGCTGACCTGAAGCAAAATTCCTTCCTTGCCTCTAAAGGATACACCTTTGGATCCAGGCCAAGTCCTCTAGGTCACAGGTCAAAGGAAAAATCTCCAGGAGAGGGTGGTAGCAAGTGTTCTCCCCTGACCCAGAAGGTCAAATGGTGCCCCTGGCTGACTAGCCAGAAAAATGCAACTGTGAAGCTGGGTCCAGTTTCTGTTTGGTGTGGCTGACAGAACCATAGACTCAGGCTGAGGCAAGGAAAGCAGCTCTATTTAACACTAAGGAACAGGAACGCCTGCGACTGCTGTCTCCAAGGAAATTCAGTGGGGTTTCAGGTTACTTTTATCTTTAAACTTCCTGTATAAAAAATAAAGGAGGAAAAAAAAAAAAAACAGAGGTTCCAAGTGTGAACCTCCAAGGAGAGGGTGGGTGGGTAAGGTGCAAACAGCTCTGTTAAAAAAAAAACCCTCTGGTTTAAACATTCCTGTCTCCACAGATGAGAGCCCCTCTGACAAATGAAACAAAGTTCTTTAAATGTAATGCTTGGCAGGTTCAGCAAATAGCAATATGAGCTTGCTATGCTTGTTTTCAAGTTATCAAGAGGTAGTGAGAACAAGAGGTAGTGAGAACATAAAAAAAAATAACAAATGGACAATCAATTTATCTTCATACATAAAAAAACACATAAATCATTACAACAAAAACAAAACACACAAACCATTCAAAGAAAAACAAAACCACACTCACACACCAGACACTCCAAAGACTTTGATCTCAAAATAGTACTCTCCCCCCAAACCAAGTCAGCCTTCTTCTTCTGAGGAAAGATATGGCATGGTTCCCTCACAGGACAGTCAAGTAAGCCTGCCCTCCTCCCACAGAGGAGAGGTAGTGTTGTGACTGGGGAAGAGCCTCCCCCACCCCCCTCAGTCTTGGTCCTGTGGCACCCAGGAAAAGCATAGGGGACTTACCAGAAGCCAGCACATGAACTTTTTCTTTTTCTTTTCCTCTTCTATGCAAAATGGAGTGGTAGTGTTGCTTGTGGACAGAGTCAGTGGGCAGTCTGCCTGGGAAAAGAAAATCCCAGCGGCCGCCTAGAGCAGAGCATCTGTGCCTCAATCAGAGATGGGGCCACCATGTCTCAAGGAGCTAAAAGCCTACACAGGGATGCCAGTTATCTGTTGTAGGAAAACAAGGTCCTTACCCCCTGTCCTGAAGAGCCACTGGTCACAACTGGTTGAAGAGAAAAAGCAAAAGGTTATTAAGTATCAAGCCCAAGGAGACAGAATCACTTCTCTAAAATATCTGTCTCCTGGAGCAAAGGGGTAAACATGATTATACAGGGAGATGGAAAGGGGGTTGAAGATCCCTTGGACTGCCAGGAATATCTTTGTTTTTCTCTTCCCTTGTTACTCCAGACTCAAAGTCCCTCTTCCCAGGGTCATCTTGCTTCATAAGCTGCAGTTCTCAGTCAAAACCAGTCGTGCAGAAGGTTGTGCTTAGAAAAATGTATAATTGAAAATAGCAGATCTGAAGAACTCAGTGTCCCTAAAGAGTTTGGCTGTTCTGTTGACTCTAAAAAAA
>NW_006922199.1:1131932-1136941 GCF_000298275.1 Orycteropus afer afer
CTTCTGGTCTTGTTGATTTTTTCTATAGCCCTTCTATTTTCTGTTTCATTGATTTCTGCTCGAATCTTGATTATTTCCTTTCTTCTGGTAACTGTGGGCTTTTCTCGCTGTTCTTTTTCTAATTGTTGGACATGTTGTTTTAAGTGTTGATTTTGGTTTTTCTTCTTTTTGGATGTGTGTACTTATTGCTATAGTGTCCTCTGATTACTGCTTTTGCTGTATCCCAAAGATTTTGGTATGTTGTGTTTTCATTCTTGTTTGATTCGAGGAATTTTTTAATTTCAAGTTTTATTTCTTCTCCTACCCAATCTTTCTCAAGGAGGGTGTTATTCTGTTTCCATATGTTTACTCTTTTTCTGTTGATCTTCCTACTGTTGATTTCTAATTTGGTAGCATTATGATCTGAGAAGATGTTTTGCAATATTTCTATGTTTTTAAATTTATGAAGGCTTGCTTTATGACCTAACATATGGTCTATCATGGAAAATGTTCCATATGCACTGGAAAAAAAAGTATATTGTGCAGTTGTTGGGTTAAGTGTTCGGTAGCTATCTTTAAGGTCAAGCTGGGGGATTGTATTGTTTAGCTATTCTGCATATTTTTTGAGTTACTTTCTAGTTGTTCTATCTTTCACTGAAATTGGTGTATTAAAGTCTCCTACTATGACTGTGGAGTCATCTATTTGACTTTTCAACTCTTCCAAAGTCTGATTTGTGTATTTTGGAGCTCTTTCATTGGGTCCATAGATATTTATTATGGTTATATCTTCTTGTTCAATTGATCCTTTAATCATGATATAATGTCCTTCCTTGTCTCGTATGGTGGTTTTTGTCTTAAAGTCAATTTGATCAGAAATTATGCTCTTTTATGGTTGCCATTTGCTTGATATATCTTTTTCAACCTTTGATTTTTAGTCTATTTTTATCTTTGTCTCTAAGATGTTTCTCTTGTAGACAGCATATTGATGGATTTTGTTTTCTTATCCAATGTGCAATTTTGTCTGTCATTTTGTCTCTTGAGGGGTGCATTTAATCTATTACCATTCAATGTAATTACTGAGAAGTATGAATTGGTTGCTGTCATTTTGTTATGTGTTTTTTTCATGGTGTCCCTGGTTTCTTTGTTCCATATTATTTTCTGTGCTGAGCTCATTATATTTATGTCTTGTGTTATCATTTCATTGTTGCTGTTGTTTTAGTATTTGCTGAATATTCGTGCTTGCCTTCTTTTTTATTGTGATGTGAAGGTTTATCATTTTTCTTTGAGGTTACCCTGTGATTTATAATTTTCTCTCTGAGCTCAGAACAGTCCATTCTATCTTGCAACTCTCTGGACTTCCTTGCCATTTAGAGGTTCTGTAACTACACAGTATTTTCCCTCTTTTTGGTTTGTAGTTGTGCTCATTTGCCACTTGATGTCTCTGGTTTCCTGTTTACAATCTTGTAAGCTTATTTTACTTCAGATATGTCCATAGCTGTGGTTTCTGCTGTTATGTCATCTTGTGTATTAATAGTTGGTTGTTGTTTGCTATTTTTGGTTCTCTGTTCAAAGGACTTCCTTTAGCATCTCTTGTAAGGTTGGTCTGGATTTAACAAATTCCCTTAGTTTCTGCTTATCTGGAAATCTCCTAATTTCACCATCATATTTGAGGGACAATTTTGCCGGGTATATAATTCTTGGTTGAAAATTTTTCTCTTTCAGGGTTTTATATATACTGTCACATTGCTTTCTCGCTTGCATGGTTTCTGCTGAGAAATCAGAGATTATTCTTACTGGTTGTCCTTTGTAAATAACTTTTTGTTTTTTCCTGTGAAGATTTCAGGATTCTTTCTTTGTCTTTGGTTTTGATGAGTTTGATGATGGTATGTCTTGGCAATTTTCTTTTGGGTTTTATATTGTTTGGGGTTCGTTGGACTTCCTGAATGGATATATTCTCATCTTTCATCATATCAGTGAAGTTCTCCTCCAACAAATCTTGGACAGTTTTCTCTGTGGTTTTATTATTCTCTTCCTTTTCTGGAATTACATAGGTTATTCCTTTTGATGGTATCCCACATGAACTTAGCCTATTTTCATTTTGTTTTGATCTTTTTTTCTGAAGAAGTATTCAGGTATTTGTCTTCAATCTCATTAATTCTGTCTTCCATTGCATCAATTCTACTCCTTTGCCCTTCCAATATATTATCTATTTCTGACAGTTTAGTATTAATCTTCTGGATTTCTATCTGTAGATTTTGAATCATTTCTAACTTTTCATTAATTTTGTCATTTTATTCTTGTATTTTCTTCCAAAATTCTTCTAAGGTTTTTTCTGTTTTACTTGGTCTGTCTCTCAATCCTCTGAAGACACCTAAATATAATTCTTTTGAATTCCTTATCAGAGAGTTCCAATTCTGCTTCTTCCTCAAGGATGTGTTCTGGGTCTTTATCCTGCTCCTTTGTTTTTACTACTTTATCTTGCCTCTTTGTGTGGACTGTGATGGTCTGTTGTCTCCGAGTCATTGTGGCATTATTGTATTTAGATCTCTGTTAACTGTGAGGAGCAGCCAAAGGTGAATCAGGCTGTTCTTGGTGGTTGTTTATCGTAGCCATTTGGTGGAGAAGGAAGTGGTGGCTCTCAGTAAGTGAAGCTGCAGGATATGTGAGTGTAGTTGTGTCATATGGGGACTGTTGCTCTCTTCCACTCAGAGGAAAATAACAATTGAACAACCATCCAAAAAGTAAAAGCAAATTGACAAAAAATACATTGTGTATTCACACTGGAACAATAAGTAAAAAAAAAAAAAAAAAGAAAGAAAACAAGCAAACAACAACAACAAAAAAACCAGAAGTGTCTGAGGAGAGGGCAGTAAGAGAAAAAAGGTAGAGAAAGACAATAATGAAGAAAAAATGGGAAAAATGCAAAAAGAAAAACAAGGAACAGGGTTAGCCATGAGGAAGAAAAACGAAGAAGAAGAAGAAGAAAATTGCAACCAGGAACAGGGAAAAGAAAAGAGCTGAAAGCTAGAATCTGGGAAGGGAAGAATAAAGAATAATAGTAAGAGGGACAAAATTAATAATAATAATAATAGTTTTAAAACAGACAAAACCCAACAAACTAAAAAACAGGAAAAAAAACAACCCATAGGGGCAGGGCAGGGCACCCAGGCTCTGTTGGGGAACACAGATTGGGTTGGAGTTCCTGTGTGGGCCCAGAAGGTGGGTGGGATGGAGGGATAGCTGCAACTCCATTCATCAAGAGTGTGTGGGGTATAATAATATCAAGGGGGATGTAGCACTTTTCCAGTCATCCAGGTGTGGAGTGTCCTTGGGGGTTCCTGGTAAGTGGAGCCTTTTCTTAAGTCCCTGGAATCTGGGTGAATGCTGTCACTTTAAATATCCAAAATGGTCAAGCCACTTGTAAACATTCAAAATGGCTTCACCCTCCAGACAGACAAAACTCCACAGCTCAGCCCACCGTCCTCTTAGCTGCTTTCCCTTTAATTCTCCAGCCATCAGAGTTGTCCTCCATGCAGTGTCTGGCTAGCAGAGCCATTTTTTCAGTTAATTCTTTTTTTTTTTTTTAATTTTTATTGTGATTTGGGTGAAAGTTTACTGAGCAAATTCATTTTCCATACAGCAGTTCATACACATTTTGTCTCATGACATTGACTGCAATTCCCCACAATGTAACGGCTCTTTTCCCACTTTCTACCTGTAGTTACCTCCTCCCTGTGTCCTTCTTTACTATGCATTCTTGTCCCCTTAACTGTCTCCCTGTGCAAATACTGCTCTTCAATTCTCCCATGATTGATCGTTATATCTACCTGATGTAAATGTTCACCCTATATACCTATATCTATCATTTGGCTGGAAGCCACAGGAGTGCGTCCAGTTCCAGACTACGGGCCATAATGTCAGGGTTCTCACTAGGCTCTATCAGACCAGTAAACCTCGTCTTTTTTTTTTTTTTTTTTTTAATGATTTTGAGTTTTGTTGCACATTGTTTTCCCACTCTATCCAGGATCTCCTGCACTGATCCTTTCTGAGTGGTTGATGGAGGTAGCCAGGTTGACTGTGCCTAAAAAGTTATCATAACTTTGCCCTGTTAATTATATGCTAGTTAATATGTACGCAGAAATATCATCTGCCAACCTTATATATGTTGTTGTTAGATGCCGTCAAGTCAGCTCCTACTCATAGTGACCCTGTGTACAACAGAATAAAACACTGTCCGGTCCTGTGCCAGCCCCACAATCCTTGGTATACCTGAGCCTACTGTTGCAGCCACTGTGTCAGTGCATCTCATTGAGAGCCTTACCCTTTTCTGTTGACCCTCTACTTCAACAAGCATGATATCCTTCTCCAGGGAATGGTCCCTTCTGACATAATGACCAAGGAAGGTGAGACGAAGTCTGGCCATTTTCACCTCCAAGGAGCATTCTGGTTCCTTGGAAGCCACTTCTTCCAGGACAGATTTGTTAGTTCTTCTGGCAGCTGGTGGTACTTTCAGTATTCTCGACCAACACTACAACTCAAAAACATCAACTCTTCTTTGATCTTCCTTGTTCACTATACAGCTCTCACATGCATGTGAGGCATGGAAAGTACCATGGCTTGGGTTAGGTGCACCTTAGTCTTCACAGGGGAGCTCTTATAGCATAGTGCCTAAGACACTTGACTGCTAACCAGAAGGTTGGTGGTTCAAACCCACCAGCCACTCCTCAGAAGGAAGGATGGGCAATCTACTTCCATAGTGATACCGCCTTGGCAAACCAAGAGGAGGTCACTATGAGTTGGAGCCGACTTGATGGCACATAACGACAACAACAACAGTCTCCACAGAGACATCTTTGTAGTTCATCACTTGAAAGAGGTATTTTGCAACAGATTTGCCCAGTGCAATATGTCATCTCATATCTTTTTGTTTTTTAATTTTATTTTATTTATTGTAATTTGGGTGAAGATTTACAGAGCGAATTCACTTTCCATACAGCAGTTCACATATACTTTGTCTCATGTCATTGACC
>NW_006922199.1:1140071-1154599 GCF_000298275.1 Orycteropus afer afer
TGGAGTTCCTGTGCGCCCAGAAGGTAGGTGGGAGTGGGGATGGCCACACCTCCGTTCACCAAGTGGGTGTAGGGTGTAGTAACAAGAAGAATGTCATACCTTTTCAGTCTTGCAGGCCCCGAGTGTCCTTGGGGTTGCTGGAAAGCAGAATGTGTTCTTAATCCCCAGAAATCTGCGAGAGCGCTGTCTCTTTAAATATCCAAAATAGTCAAGCCGCTTTTTAAACCTTCAAAATGGCAGCACTCTCTGGACTGGCAAAAGTCCACACAGCTCAGCCCACTTTTCTCTTCACCTTCTTCGTTTGTTCCCCAGCCACCGTGCACAGTTCTCCGTGCAATCCCTGGCTAGCAGGGTGATTTTTAGGTTAATTCTTAAGTCCTACCACCATAGGAATCTGTGAGAGCACTGTCTCTTTAAATATCCAAAATAGTCAAGCTGCTTTTTAAACCTACAAAATGGTGGTGCCCTCCGGATTGGCAAAAGTCCACAGCTCAGCCCACCTTTCTCTTCATCTTCTTCGTTTGTTCCCCAGCCACCATGCACAGTCCTCCATGTAGTCGCTGTTAGCAGGGTGATTTTTAGGTTAATTCTTAAGTCCTACCACCACTCCTGAATCTCCAAGCCATCTGTCGCTGCCAGACCGCAGCTCCATGTGTGTCCTTTTTTGGTATTTTCACACAAATTCTTCTGCTAGTTGGGGTTTAGTCCACTTTTGTATCCTTCCCTTCAAGGCTCAGGGGTCCAAGATTATCTTCTGTGTCTGTGTTCACGCGTCTGTGCAGTCCTTCTGCCTAGTCAGCCATCTTGCTGGAACTCTCCTCAGTTAATTCTTAAGTCTCACCACCACTCGGAAATATCTAAGCTGTCTGTGCCATCAGATTCACTGCCAGAGTGCCATTCTGTATGTCTCCTTTTTGGTGTTTTCATGCAAATCCTTCTGCTAGTTGGAGTTTAGTCCACTTCTATATCCTTTCCTTCAAGGCTCAAGGGTCCAGGATTATCTTCTGTATCTGTGTTCATGGTTCCTCTTTTCTTTGTTGAAGAGGGTCTTTGCAGTCTTTCTGCCTATTCCACCATCTTCACAGCTCTGTTCTGTTTACTTAAAAGAAAGTGAAAGGAAGGGAAAAATGGCAAGTGAGGCATTATGATTAATACCTACTTTAACCATGCCTGCTAGTCTGTTAAAGTTCTGCGGTTTTCAGAGAAGGACACTTTTGGCCTTCTACTTCAGCCTTTCCCAATGAGATGACAATGTTTCTGACTTGCACCTTGGTGGGGACCATCTCCTTAGGGCTGACCATTTACAGTGACCCTCTCTGGGGCTGAGGTCTCCAGCTGGGGCACACTGAGGAACTTGGGTCTGCCCCTAAACTCAAGGTGGTCCAGCTCAGAGTACTGTCCCCTGTGGCTATCCAGAGTTGGCCTGATTTCTGCTGAGTAGTGGCCCTTTCTGCACACACCAGTCTTGGTTCTCCTTGGGGTGATGGCTGTGTATCAGGAACACTTTACTTTGGGGAGCATGGAATCAGCAGTCAGCTGGCAGCTTAGGATGCCTTCTAAGCCTCCTCATTCCTCACTGCCCAAGGCTACTTGCACCCCTTCTTTAGGCTGTGCCCTCCAGGGTATGTGCCCTTTCTGGGCCAGGATCCCAGAAAGGCTGGTTTTCCTTCTTGAGTCTCAGTGTCTTCATCTGTGATGGGTGGGTTCACCATGGTTTCTGTGGAGAGTGTCTTGTGTGGGTTAAATGAGAGAATCTGGGCAATGTACCCTGCACACCAGCTAGTACACTGGCCCCTGACTGTTCCTGCCTCCTTCTGGATTCCAGCAGCACTTTGAACTTCTTCCCATCTCCACCTCCCTACTCACCTTTCAGCATTTTCTTATCCATTCTTCCCATACTTCAGTACAGTGACTCCTTACCAGAAATGCATGTTAGTGGTATGGCTTCAGAATTCCCAGAAGCTCTGGAAGGGTATTTGGAACTGGAAGCTCACCCTTCTCCCCTCAGGTGATGGTCACTCCATTCTGGTTCTTGAGGTAGGGTGGACATTGGAGCCAGTGCAGGACACTGGTCTAGTGAGATCAGCCACACACTGACTTACCAAGGCTGAGAAGGAGGTGTCTTATCCACTGTGCAGACCAGAGGAATTCCCAAGGGGCAAGAGCTTGTAAATGCCCCAGAGCTTTCCATCAGAAGATACTCACCTATCTTCCCGGGATGGGGGAGGAGCTGTTTCAATTCATTTCCATTCCATTTCCTGTATTCATCTATCCATCCATCCATTCATTCATCTGGCAAACATGAGCTGCTTGCTACTAGAAGGAATAAGACACAATTCTTGTTCTCAAGCTTTTCACAAGTGTGGGAGGGATATACGTAATGATACTTGGGAAAATGGGTGTAATGCTGAGGTAGAAAACTGCAGGTTTTGTTTATGTTTGTGCCTGTGTGTGTATATGTATGCATGTTGGTTTATAGACTGATGTCCAATCAAGTACAGAGACCCTGAGATGAAAGAGAATATAGGGTATTTCAGGAACTGTTCGAAATTCAGTGCACTTGGAGCAAAGACTTAGTTTGGGTTTTGCTGGAAAAGTTGAGCTACAAGGCTGGCTAAAAATGTGGGCAGGTTATAATTCTGAAGAACCTATGTCACAAGATATGGCATAATCTTAGCTTTGGGGAGGCACAACATGGTCAATTTTTGCATGTTTCAAAGATCACTTGGTTAGTGTAATGAAGATTTTTTGAGGCGCCAGAAGCAAGGGCACCTGTGAAACCATCCCAGTGAAGGAATGAGCAGAAAGGAAGAGAGTCTCAAGTTTTTTCCTTTCTTTTAATGCCTTGATCTGGTTTTTGTATTAGGGTAATGCTGGCCTCATAGAATGATTTAGGGAGTGTTCTCTCTGCTTATATTTTCTGGAAGATATTGTAGAGAATTAGTATTATTGATTCCCTACATATTTGACAGATTTCACCAGGGAAACCAGCTGGGTCCAGGGCTTTCTGTTTGGGAAGGTTCTTATTTACTGATTCATCTTCTTCAATAGATATAGTCCTATTCAGATTATCTATTTCTCCTCTTGTGAATTTTGGTAGTTTGGGAGTTAACTAGTGGTGCTACAACAGAAATACTCTAAGTGCATGGATTTAAAAAACAGAAATTTATTTTTTTCAGTTTAGAAACCTACAAGTCTGAATTTAGGGTGCCAGAGTTAGAATTCCAAAATATGTTTTGAAGGAACACACTTCAATCCATAAGAGTGTCTTTCAAGGAACTGGTCCATTTCATCTAAGGTCTGAAATTTATAGACATAAAGTTGTTCATCATGTTCATTATCATCATTTTAATGTCCATAAGGTCAGTAATAATGATTCTTCTTTCATTTCTGATATTAGTAAGTTGTGTCATCTCTAATTTTTCTTGGCTAGCCTGGTTAGAGGTTCATCAATTTTATTGATGATTTTAAAGAACCAGCTTTTGGGTTTGTTTATTTTATTGATTTACTGTTATCAATTTCATTCATTTCTGCTTTAATTTTATTTTTACCTTATATTGCTCCTCCTTCTATAGTTTCCTAAACTGGAAGCTTAGATGATTGATTTTAGATCTTTCTTATTTTCTAATATGTGCATTCCATGCTTTAAATTTCCCTCTAAGCACTGCTTTTATTGCATACCACAATTTTAATAAGTTGTCTCTTCATTTTCACTTAGTTCAAGATACTTCTAAATTTCTCTTGAGATTTCTTCTTTGACCCATGCATTATTTTTATGTGTGTTTTCTAAATTTCCAAGTTTATTTCCCAGCTATCTTTTTGTGATTGATTTCTAGTTTAATTCATGTATGGTCTGAGAGAATATTTTGTATGATTTCAATTATTTTAAATTTGTTAAAGTGTGTTTTATGGCCCAGGATATGGTCTATCTTTGATAAATATTCAGTATGAGCTTGAGAGGAATTTGCATGGATGAAGTATTCTATAAATGTCAATTAGATCCAGTTGACTGATAATGCTGTTCAGTTCAACTATATCTTTACTGATTTCTTCCTATTGGATCTGATAGAATGATGTTGAAGTCTCCAACTATAATAGTGGATTTGTATATTTCTCCTTGCAGTGCCTTCAGATTTTGCCACATATATTTTGATGCTTTTTTGTTAGGGACATGCACATTCAAGATTGCTCCTCTTTATCTCTGATAATTTTCCTTACTCTGAAATCTGCTTTGTGTGAAATTGATATAACTACTTCTGCTATCTTTTGCATTGTGTTTGCAAAGTATATCTTTCTCCATACCTTATTTTCAATCTATATGTATCTTTATATTTAAAGTAGATTTCTTCTTAATTGGGAGCTCTGAATTTTTAAGAGGGAAAATCTTTAGAACCTTGTGATTGTTTGGATGTGAGGAACAGGATGACTCAAGTGTCTCAACAACTGCTGATTTCATTCATTGAGATAAAGAATGCAGGGGAAGGAGCAGGTTTGCAGATGGAGTTTTAATAGATAATGATAATAAAGTTTTAATGGCTAAAACATTATTCATGTTTATTTAATGCACTCATGGCAAATCTGGTACAGATGTTTAGAGAAGCAAAACTTTTGTGGATCTGGAGCTCAGGATAGTAAAATGAGGGATGGAGACATGGAGTTTGTATTTAGCAGCTCAATAACTCTGGTCCTAGTCCTGGGAGAAGGTGGGTATGTGCAAGGGGAGTATGAAGGCTAAAAGAGTGAGGGTCACCACATCTGTGAGACATCTTTTACTTCAAGGACAAAATCCAAATGACTTGGATCAAATAATCAAAATGCAAAAGGTGGAGACAAAATTTTTGTCTTTTGTCTCTGCCTGGCAACTACATTCTCTTAAACCAGCTATTTCCAGGGGACTAGCACCATAGCTCTTGAAATGTGTGGAATTTCATTTCGTAACTTTGAGAATATACAGGAAAATCAATCTCTGGCTCCAATCAGGACATCTCATGGAAGCCAATAACTGGCCCTAGTTGTGTGTCTGCTCTGGGTTACCATGACTGATGATCCCCATTAGAAACACAGTTTAGACTAGAGAAAGAAAAAGGAAGGAGTGCCAAGCAGTTTAAAACAATTAGCATCTCTCTTAGTATGGTAGTTAGGCTGTGTGTCAACTTGGCTGGGCCATGGTCTTGAGTGGCTGAGCAGCTGGATGTAGTTATTCCCCATGATGAGATTATAATCACCTCTATGATGGAATCTACTATGAACAGCTAAATAGCTGGCTTTGGGGTATGGCCTGTTTCCAGTATATACTGAAGAGCTTTGGGAAAGATTTCTAGCTTTTTGCACATCTGGATCCTGCATTTGTCTGAGTCTTAGCCTGCTGTGTTTCCTGCTGATCTTGGCATTGTTCCAGGACTTAAACCAGTGGTCTGCTGTGTTGCCTGTTCATCTTGAGATTGTGCCATTTTACTCCCTAACCTTGGGTCTGTCAGCCTTAGAAGCCAACAGCTCCATCAGTTATAAAAAGCCTCCAACTTCAGCAGGCCTGGAATAAGAGACAGAGTTAAAGCCCAAATTTGAGGGGCTTTCACTCAGATCCTAGAGCCGGTACTCTGAATTTGGACTTTTAGCCTCCTAAATCTGTAAGAGAATAAATTCCTGTTTGTTAAAGACATCCACTTGTGGTAGTCTGTTATAGCAGCATTATAGAACCAAGGCACTCAGACATCAAGAAGACAAAGGAAGGTGAGGAAATGAACCCTGGAAGAAGATTGAGAGATGTCCTCAGAGGCAATGGGAAAGGCCAGGAAAGTGGGTCCTGCAGAAGCCAAGGAGTTGGTTAGGAAAAGGAGCATGGCTTAATGAGTTCAGGCATTGAGAGAGTAAGAAAGAGAAAAGCTATTGGATTTATACAACATTGGTCCTGGTGTGGTCAGTAGAGTTTTTGTAGGTGCATGTGTGATGCAGGGGTTGAGAAGGCATGAAAAGTGGAAAAGCAGAGGCAGCATGATGGGGCAGCTCCTTCAAACAACTTAAAAAAAAAACAAACCCTACTACCATAGAGTCAATTTGGACTCATAGAAACTCCCATTGGGTTTCCAAGGTGATACATTTTTACAGAAGTAGATTGTACCATCTCCCTTCCATAGAGCAGCTAATGGGTTTGAACCTCCAACTTTCTGGTTAGCAGTCAAATGCTTTAGGCACTGCACCACAAGAGCTCCTTTTTCAAGAAGCTTAGTTGTGGGGCAAAGGCAAGAAAAAAGTAGTAGCTGGAGGGGGTGAAGAAGCCAAGAAATGCCTGGTGAGCTACCTCTGAATAATCAGCATTGGAAACTCAGTATGACACACATGGGGTTTCCATGAGTTGGAGCTGACTCAATGGTAACTGGTTTGAAGGTAAGGTATAAGCCATGACACTGCCAGATCCCCATCTACAAGGTGGTGTGATCCACACCTCACTCTGCTCAGATCCAGGGTTGGGATGTTACAAAGTTGGAGCAGGAATTGGTTAAAAGGAAGCGACAGTATTTACAAGGGACTGATAGACCAGTGGGGTCCACATAGTGTAGATTCTTATACTTTATTTTTATATTTCAGTCATGGATATCTATACCACCACTTTTTAACAAAACAGATTGCAGGCCATTTCTAGACTAGATATGAAGCCAAAACATGGTTGATAGGTTGAAGAGAAATGGAGGGGCCAAGAGACCACAATGAAAAGAGAGAACAGTAGAGAGTAGGAGGAAAGAAGTGAGGCTGGCATGTGTGAGGTTGCCCCCTGAGTGGAATGACAGTACAGGACAGTACCTGTGGGACAGATCTTGGTGCTTGAGAGAACAATGTGGTGTACATGGAGGTTAGATACCATGGGACAGGAAGGCAGAAGACGACAAAGCAGGGGGCTAAGGTTGCAGGAGAAAGGGACCAGAAGCAGGACAATGCCTTTCTGCATCTCCCCACCACTTCCCTGGGATATGTGAGTGTGATAGGTGGACCAGCCTCTTCTTGAAAGAGCTTCCTGGGGCCTCAGGATTCCATTGAGGTCTTCTCTGCAATTGCACACAGACTCTTAAATTTTTCCAAACTAGATGATGTAAGGCAAAGAATATGGATTTTGGAGTTGGAGTTGGATAGAATATTCCCCTTCCTCATTTATCAGTTACTCGACATTTGAAAACCTTAGTTTTCTCATCTGTAAAATGAGAAATTTTCTTCACACGGGAATTCCTTTCCTAAAGATGGCTTTTAATTTTTGATATGTTGAGACTCCCACCTCATAAGGGAATGAGCAGATTCCAAAGCCTTGCCTAGCTGGCAGCCAGCAGGGCTGTAGGCCACTAGGGTATATCTCCTGGGCCTGCTTTCCCAGGAGTCAGTGATGTGAATCAAGATTGGAGCTTTTTTAACCACCTCAGCACTTCGTGTATGATTATCCCTCAGAACCATAGGAAGTTCCCTGGGGAGATGGAGCACAGATAAGCATTTCATGACTCCTGACTCTGTGCCAGGTATTTTCGTACAGTATCTCAATCCTTATAGCCACCCTACAAAATCTGAGTCATTCCCACTTTGGAAAAGAGTGAGCTGTGGTTCAGTGTGAGACTCAGAACTTACCTATAGTCAATCTCAGGACTTGCTCCAGCTCACGTAGCTCACAAATGGCAGAGTCGCACTTTCCCACCATGCCATGCCACCTCCCCTCAGGCCTCTATGCAATGAAGGGAGGCCATGAGATCTAAAAATCCATGGGAAGAACAGACTGGAGATTCTCTGAGAACACTCTCAGATTCTATGACTCTGACTCTGTCACCCAAACATCCTCCTTCCCCCTGTTTCCAAGAGAGTGTAGAAAGAAAAAGCAGAGGGGTATCCATCCTTTGGGGTTAGAAAGAAAAATGTCACCTCAGACCTTAAAATGGAATCCACATTCAAATGGACTATTATTGTTATTAAGAGTATAAATATCTGTGCAATAAATAAAAAGTGGAATGGAAAAAATTCTTTGTGTGCCTCTCCTCTGTCCAACAGTATAGAATGGAAAAAGAAGTCTGTGTCACAATTTATCCTCCTGTGTGCCCACACACAATCTGCTCATACCGAACATAATGGCTCATAACATTGCTTGCACTTGGTCTTCTCGTGCCTTTGCTAAAGTTTGGGCATCCTCTGAGAACACCCTGCCCTTCTTCCACTGTGACAGCTTATCCATCAAAGCCAAAAGTAACAGCCTCTCCAAGGGTTTCATTCATTCCATCATGGAACAAAGAGTTACTGAGTCCCTTCTGGGGGCCTGACCTGCTAGACACAGGGAACCCAGTGTTGAACAAAATAGACTCAACCTTTCCTCATGGTAATTTCAACCTTAAGTGCAACAAAGGAATTGACAACAGTGCTCTGAGATAGAATAACAGTTGGAGACCAGAAACCATGCTTTCCTGTGTGCTCTCAAAGCACATTTTTAAAAAAATATATGGGTAACAAAACATTTGACATTTCTATAATCTTCATATGTATAGTTCAGTGAATTTAAGTTCATCAAGTTGTTCACCCATCACCATTAACCATTTCTGAATTTTTCTACCACCCTTAAAAGAAGTTCTGTTTCCTTCAGCAATGAGTCCCCATTTTCCTCTTCCTCCCACTCACCCCTGTAAACCTCTAATAAACTTTGATCTTTATATACTTGCCTATTCTGGCTATTTTACATAAGTGGGATCATACAATATTTGTCCTGTTGTGACTGACTTATTTCACTTAGTACATTTTCAAGGCCATACCACTTTTGTGACAAGTTTGAAACAAGGCAGGTCTATGTTAAATTCCCAGCCATGCTACTGATTGACTGAACCAGCTTTCATGTGTTGAGCCTCATCTATGAAATGAGGTTCAGGCTTTCTTTGAGGCTCAAATAAGGCCTGTAACATGTCATTAACTATTGTAACTATCATTAACTGTCATTAACATCGTAACTTGATGGTTACATCATCCTTTGTAGAGTTTGTGGTGATGACTTGTTTTCATAGATATCTGGTCAGATAAAAGTTAGACTTCTAGATGACAAAGACTATATCTTAAATATGTTTGGCACCATCCCCAGTCCCTGCATCCAGGCCCATGATGCATAGATTTTTTTTTCAATATTAGCTATTTATATTAATTATTATCAAGACTTTTTCATGAAGTCAACTTCTTACATGTGTACAACTTATTGACAGCAGTTATAATAATGAGCTCTGCAGCCCTACCCTTAATCAATGTGATTTTTCCATAACCATTAACCTCACTTTTCCACCTTCCACCCACCTCTGGTAACCACTAATAAACTTTGGTCTCTATACATTTGCCTTTACTTGTCTTTCTATACAAGTAAGATCATACAATATTTGTCCTTTTGTGACCAGCTTATTTTATGCAACATATTGTCTTCAAGTTCCATGCATATTTTAGCATTATCAAGACTTAATTTTTCCTATTGGCTAAGTAGTATTCCATTGTATGTATGTACCACATTTTTTTTCATCCATTCATCATTGATGGGCATTGTTTGCACATTTTGGTTACTGTGAAAAGTGCTGCAATGAACATTTGGTGTACAAATCTCTTTTTTAGTCTCTACTTTAAAGTCTTTTGGGTCTATACCTAGGAGTAGCATTGCTGGGTCGTATATGGTAGTTCTATTCTTGAGATGGTCTCTAAAAGGTCATTTAAAAGACAGGAAAGAAAAAAAGACTTAAATGGATATCATAAAAGTCTCTGAAATTTATTCTTGAATGTAGAGTAGCTAAAGTGAATGAAGAAATGAAGTAAAAAAGCTGAATAGAAGATTTAAAAGGGAAGCTTAAGAAGACAAAATATTACAATGTAATGTGCAAAGACTTGGAGTTAAAAAAGACAAACGGGAAAACATACTTATCATTTCTATAGCTGAAAGAACTGAAGAAAAAAATCAAGCTTCGAGTAGCAATACTAAAGTGTTCTAAGGATAAAATATTGAATGGCACAAGAAATATCAAAAGAAGATGGAAAGGATACACAGTCACTATACCAAAAAGAATTGGTTGACTTTCAACCATTTCAAGAAGTAGCATAGGATCATGAACCAATGATATCACAGGAAGAAGCCCAAGCTCCACTGTGAAAAACAAAGCTCCAGGAACTGACAAAATACCAACTGAGATGTTCCAACAAACAGATGCAATGACAGAAACACTCATTTGTTTATGCCAATAAATTTGGAAGAGAGCTACCTGGCCAACTGACTGGAAGAGATCTATATTTGGGCCCATTACAAAGAAAGATGAGCCAACAAAATGCAGAAATTATTGAACAATATTATTAATCAAAAACCACTCACTGTTGTTGAGTTGAATCTGACTCATAGTCACCCCTCCTTGGGTTTCTGAGGCAGTATCACTACGGAGGTAGACTGTCCAATTTTCTGTCTGAGGAGTGTCTGGTGGGCTTGAACCACCAGCCTTCTGGTTAGCAGTCAAATGCCTCAGACACTATGGCCCCTATCATTAATATCACATGTAAGAATAATAGAGCTCCTATCATTAATATCATTAATATCACATGCAGGAAAAGTTTTACTGAAGTTAACTCAAAAATGGTTGCAGCAATATATTGACAGGAACTGCAAAAATTCAAGCTGGATTCAAAAGAGGGCATGGAACAAGGGATATCATTGCTGATGTCAAATGGATCTTGGCAGAGACTACCAGAAAGGTGTTTACCTTTTTTATTGACTATGCAAAGGAATTCAACTATGTGGATGGGTCATAACAAATTATGGATAACAGTGTAAAAAATGAGAATTCCAGAACAATTCACTGTGCTCATGCAGGACCAGTACATAGACAAAAAAGCAGTTATTTGAATGGAACAAGGGGACACTATGTGGTTTAAAATCAGGAAAATGTGCATAAAGGTTGTATCCTTTCATCATGCTTATGCAATCTGTATACCTATAAAATAAACTGAGACTATGTGAAGAAGACTATGTGAAAAATAAGGCAGCATCAGGATTAGAGAAAGACTCATTAACAACTCACAATACACAGATGACACAACCTTGCTTGCTGAAAGTGAAGAGAACTTGAAGCAGTTCTAATAAAGATAAAAGACTATAGCCTTCAGTATGGGTTACACCACAATACAAAGAAAACACAAATCCCACAAGTGGAACAATAAGTAACATGGAGAACCAATAAGTAATGGAAAAAAGATTGAAGTTGTCAAGGATTTAATTTTACTAGGATCCACAACCAATGTCCATGGAAGCAGCAAAGAAATCAAGTTACGTTTTGTATTGGGGAAATCTGCTGCAAAAGATCTCTTCCAAGTGTTAAAAAAGCAAAGATATCACTTTGAAGACTAAAATGAGCCTTGCCCAAGTAGTATTTCCAGTCACCTCATATGTATGTGAAAACTGGCAATGAATAAGGAAGCCTGAGGAAGAATTGATATCTTTGAATTATGGTGTTGGTGCAGAATATTGAATATACCATGGACTACCAGAAGAATGAACAAATTTGTCTTGGAAGAAGTATAGCCAGAATGCTCCTTAGAAATGAGGATGGTGTTTTGGTCACTTAGTACCACTCTGGCAGGAATATACCACAAATAGCTTTATTCTCTTACAATTTTGGAGGCTTTAAGTCCAAGTTCAAAGTGGCAGGCTCTAGGGGCTGGGTGAAAGCCTCTCAAACTTGGGCTTCAACTCTGCCTCCAGCTCCTGCCCACTGAAGCTGGAGGCTTTCCTTCACTCAGACAGCTGCTGGCTACTGAGGCTGACAAGCCCAAGATTGACAAGTAAAAAGGCACAGTCCCAATGTTACCAAACAACATGGCAGACCACTAATTCAAGTCCAGATGAAGTCCCAAGATCATCAGGACATGGCAGGCTGTTGAACAATGACTTGGCTACATGCAGGGTCCAAGCATGCCAAAAGGGTAGAGACTATTCCCAAAGCTGTTTCTTATATACAGGAAGCAGATCACATCCATAAAGCAGCTTCTCAGCTTCTCCAATAGATTCCACCTTAGAGTTAATTACTAATCTCACCATGGGGAATTATTACATCCAGCTGCCCAGACACTCAACCAGGCCCAGCCAAGTTGACACACAAACTTAGCTACCACAGATGGCAAGATTTCATCTCACTTACTTTGGACATATCAGGAATGACCTGTCCCTGGAGAAGAACATCATGCTTGGTAAAGTAGGTTAGCAAAAAAAAAAAAAAAAAAAAAGAGGAAGACCCTGAATGAAATAGATTGACATAGTGGCATTAACAATTATTTCAAGCATATCAATGATTGTGAGGATGGAGCAGGACTGGGGAATATTTCATTGTGAGTCAGATAATTAACTTGACAGCACCTAACAACAACATAGTAGCTTTATTTTTAGGTTTTTGAGGAATAGCCACTGTTTTCCAAAAAAATTGTACCATTTTACATTTCCATCAGCAATAGATATGGGTTCTAATTTCCTCACATGATCATGAACATTTGTTATTTTTTGTTTTTGTTTTTATCTTAGCCATCCTAATAGGAGTGAAATGGTATCCCATTGTGGTTTTGATTTTCATCTCTCTGATGGAAAATGATGATTAGCATTTTTTCATGTGTTTGGTGGCCAACTACCATTCACTGGAATGTCCTTTCCAGTGAAATGTCTATTCACCATGTCTATTGTCCATTTGATGATTGAGTTGTCCTTTTGTTGTTAAGTTGTCAAAGTTATAGAAATATTTTTCTTAGTATATTCTTGTCATATACATGATTTCCAAAGATATTCTCCCATTGCATGTCTTTTCACTTTTTTTGGAAAAGTCTTTTAATGTATTTGTGCTTTTGTTATTATATTACATAATCCATTGTTGATAGCTGGTCCTGACAGGGTTGCCCCTACTTGTTCTTCTAAGAATTTTATGGTTTTAGTTTGCACAGTTAGGTCCTTAAACAATTTTGAATTTTTTTTTGTGTGTGTGTATGGTGTGAGGTATGGATCATGTTTCATTTTCCTGCATTTATTGAAGAAACTTTTCTTTCTTCATCAAATGGACTTAGCATCTTTGTCAAAAATATGTTCACCATACATGAGTGCATTTACTTCTGGACTCTCAGTTATATTGCATTGATTTCTGTGTCTATTGTATGAGTACCAGGCTGTTTTGATTATTGTAGCTGTGTCCAAAACCAAAACAAACTCACTGCCATCAAGTTGATTCCAACTCATAGCAACCCTTGTTGGATTTCCAAGGTTGTAAATCTTTATGGAAGCAGACTGCCTCATCTTTCTTCCATGGAGTGGCTGATGGGTTTGAACACTGACCTTTTGATTAGCAGCCAAGCACCTCAACCACACCACCAATGCTGCTTATTGTAGCTGTACAGTATCTTTTAAAATCAGGAAATGTGTGTCCTCTTACTTTGTTTTTGTCTTTCAAAATTGTTTTAGTTATTTGGGCCCTCTTGCCATTCCATATAAGCTTGAGAATTGGTTCTTCTATTTCTGTAAAGAAGGCTCTTGGAATTTTGATTGGGATTGTGTTCCATCTGTAGAATGGTTTGGGTAGTATTGACATCCTAACAATATTAAGTGTTCCAAACCATGAGCATGGAACAGCTTTCCATTTATTTAAGTCTTCTTTAATCTCTTTCAGCTATTAAAACAATAGTTTTAATTGTGTAAGTCCTTCATATTCTGGCTAGATTTATTTCCAGGTATTTTATTCTCTTAGATGTTATTGCAAATGGAATTGTTTCCCTAATATCCCTTTCATATTTCTCATTGCTGATATATAGAAATCAACTTATTTTGTTTGTTGACCTTGTACCCTGCAACTTTGCTATCTATTAGCTCTAGAACTTATCTTGCAGACTCTGAGAGTTTCTATATATATAATCACATAATCCACAAAAGAGATAATTTTATTCCTTCTTTTCCAATTCAGATATATTTTTTAATTTCTCTTTCTTGCCTTATTGTGTAGCTAGGACTTCTAATACAATATTGAATAGAAATGGTGAGAGCAAGCATCCTTGTCTTGTTCTTGATTTCAGGGGGAAAGCTCTTAGTCTTTCCTTATTAGGTATAATGTTGACTGTTTATTTTTACATCTGCTTTGAATCATATTTAGGAATTTCCCTTCTATCCCAATATTCTTTAGGGTTTTTAATCAAGAAAGGGTGTTGGATTTTATCAAATGCTTTTTCTGCATCTGTAGAGATGATCATATTTGTTTTTCCTATTGATGTGATATATTACAATGATAGATTTTCTAATGTTGAACCACCCCTGCATTTCTGGAATAAAGCTCACTTGATCATGGTGCATAACTCTTTTAAAATGAGTCTGTTTGTTAGTAGTTTATTGAAGTTTTCACATTTATACTCGTAAGAGACATTGACCTGTAGTTTTTTTTCTTTCAATGTCTTTATCTAGTTTGGGTATCTGGATTATGTTTGCTTCATAGTACGAATTAGAGACTATTCCTTCCTTTTCTTTTCTTTTTTTTTTTTTTTTT
>NW_006922199.1:1161444-1176853 GCF_000298275.1 Orycteropus afer afer
TTAATTGGTTTCCCTTTTCTTTGTTGAAGAGGGTCTGTGCAATCCTTCTGCCTAGTCCGCCATCTTGCCCCGCCTCTATTCCTTCCTTTTCTACCTTTTAGAAGAGTCTAAACAGTACTGGTGTTAATTCTGTAAATGTTTGGTAGAATTCCCTGGTGAAATAATGTGGTCCAAGACTTGTTTTGGGGAAGGATGTTTCTGATCACTAATGGGAATCTCTTAACCTGGTTTGGGTCTATTAAGACTTTCTATTTCCTCTTCAGTTTGTGTAGGCTGTGTGCTTCCAAGAATTTGTGCATTACATGTAGGTAATCATGTTTGTTGCCATATAGTTGTTCATAATATTCTGTCATAATTCTCTATTTCTGTTGCTTCCGTTGTAATGCCCCCTCTTTCATTTCTCATTCTGGTTATTTGCATCTGTTTTGGTTCCCTAGTGCCGTTCTGACAAGAATATGCCACAAAAGGAATGTCTTGAACAAACAACAGTTTATTCTCTTGCAGTTTGGGAGGCTAAAAGTTCAAGTTCAAATTGCCAGGCTCTAGGGGCTGGGTGAAAGCCCCTTAACCTTGGGCTTCAGCTCTGCCTCTTCCTGCCAGCCCACTGAAGCTACTGGCTGCTGAAGCTAACAAGCCCAAGGTTGACAAATAAAATGTCACAATCCCGATGTTACCAAACCACACAGCAGGCCATTAGTTTAAGTCTATTGAAAGTCCCGAAGTCGGCAGAGCATGGCAGGCTGCTGAACAAGGACCTGGCTACATGCAGGGTTCAAGCATGCCATAAGCTAGAGACCATTACTAAAGCTGCTGCTTACATACGGGAAGCAGACCACAACCCTAAAGCAGCTACTTAGCTGCCCCAATACATTCCACCATGGAGTTAATTACCAATCTTACCATGGGAATAGCTACATTCAGCTGCCCAGCCACTCAACCAGGCCTAGCCAAGTTGACATACAAACATAACCACCATAGCATCTTTGCTCCTTTCTTGTCAGTCTAGCTAAGGGTTTGTCAAGTTTATTGATCTCAAAGAACCAGCTTCTGGTTTTATTGATTCTATTATTTTTCTGTTTTCAATTTTATTTATTTATGCTCTGATCTTTGTTATTTCCTTTCTTCTTATAGGCTTATGCTTAGTGTACTCTTTCCTCCCTAGCTCTTGGAGTTGTCAAGTTAGGTTATTAATTTGAAATCTTTTTTTCTTTTTATGCAGGCATTTATTGCTATAAGTTTCCTTCTGAGTACTGCCTTCACTGGATCCCATAAGCCTTGGTATGTTATGCATTCATTTTCACGTGACTCCAAGAAATTTGTGTTTTCTCATTTGATTTCTTCCTTGACCCTATGGTAGTTCAATAGTGGGCTGTTTAATTTCTATATGTTTGTGTATTTTCCAGGTTGTTTTCTATTTTTGATTTCTGGCTTCACTCCATTGTGGTCAAATAAAATATTTTGAATGATTTCAATTTTTTAACATTTATCAAGAATTGTGCTGTGACCTAACATGTGGTCTATCCTGGAGAATGATCTGTGGGCACTGAAGTAGAATGTATCTTCTATTTTCGAGTGGAGTGTTCTCTATAGAGGAGCCCAGTGGTTAAAGTGCTTGGCTGCTAACCAAAAGGTCAGTGGTTTGAACCCACCATTCATGCTGAAGGAGAAAGATGTGGCATTCTGCTTCCGTAAAGATTTAAGTATTGCCCCATGGAACAGTTCTACTATGTCCTACAGGATTGCTATGAGTTGGGATCAACTAAACAAAACACCAAACCAAACTCACTGCCACTGAGTTGGATCCAACTCATAGTTAACCTCTCCTTGGGTTTCTGAGGCAGTATCACTATGGAAGTAGATCGCCCAATCTTCCTTCCGAGGAGTGGCTGGTGGGTTTGAACCACCAGTCCTCTGGTTAGCAGTCAAATGCCTTAGGCACTACGCCACCAGAGATCTTTGGGATCAACTAGACAGCAATACCTTTTGGTTTCTTTCTATCTATGTCTGTTAAGTCTATTTGGTTTATGGTGTCATCTAGGTCCGCTGTTTCCTTGCTGATATTTTTTCTAGATATTCTGTCTAATATTGAAAGTGTGTATTGAAGTCTCCAACTATTATTGTAGTACTATTTCTCCTTTAATTCTATCAGCTTTATATATTTAGGTGCCCTGATGTTGGGCACATATGTATTTATGATTGTTAAATCTTCTTGACTAACTGACCCTTTTATCACTATATGATATCCATATTTATCTCTTCTGACAGATTTTGTCTTAAAATCTACTTTGTCTGATATTAAGAATACCACCTTTTGGTTATTATTGGCATGGAATATATGTATATTTTTTCCCATCCTTCCACTTTCAACCTACTTGCATCCTTAGGTTTAAGATGGGTCTCTTACAAATAGTAGTTGGACGGTATTTTTGTATCCATTCTACGATTCTCTGTCTGCCTCTTGAGTGGAACATTTAGTCCATTTACATTCAGTGTAATTACTGATAAGAAGTAAGTTACTTCTGCTGTTTGTTTTTTGTGGGTCTTAAATATTCATTTTCTTTGTCCTTTGGTACTGCTTAGGCTTTCTGAGGGTGCTGTTGTTAACCATTGGATTGTTAAGCAAAATGTTGCAGTTCAAAGACACCAGCCACTCCACAGAAGAAAGGTGAGGCAGTGTGCTTTCATTAAGATTTATAGCCTTAGAAACCCAATGAGACTGCTGAGTTGGAATTCACTAGATGGCAGTGGGTTGGTTTAGTACTACTTGCTTTTGTGTTTTATGTTTATTGTAGTGAGCCTTTTTGGTTACCTTCTTTGCTTTTGTGTGTGTTTTTCATGCATTTTCTTAGTGGTTACCATGAATATTACATTTAAGAGCTTGTGTTTATAACATTCTAAAGCAAGTTGGTACCAACTTAACTTCCATACAAGAAATTCTACATCTATACCAGGAGATCTGATGGCAGAGTGTGTAAGGCATTTGACTGCTAAACAGAAGGCTGATAGTTCAAACACATCAGCCACTCTTTGGAAGGAAGACTGGCAATCTACATCCATAGAGATACCACCTCAGAAACCAAGGAAGGGTTGCTACGAGTTGGATTTGACTTGATGTCAGGGAGTTTATTTATTTATTTATTTATTTTACCATCACTCTCCCTTTCTTTTGTTGTTGTTATTGCTAATTATGTCTTTATATTTCATGTACCCTGCAACACAAATTTATTCTTGCTTTTTGTATACTTGCTATTGTAAACCATTTATAATTATCAAGCATGAACACTTTATTACTTGCCCTATACTTGTCCATACATTTCCCTTTATTAGGGATTGTTCTTTTTATGTATAGCTTTGAAGTACTTTCTAGTGTCTTTTCTCTTCTACATAAAGAATTTCTACTAATATTTGTTATAATGCTGCCTTGGTAGATATGATCTTTCTCAGCTTCTGGTTGCCTTGGAATGTTTTAATTTCACCCTTATCCTTGAAGGGCATTTTTGCTGAATATAATATTTTTGATTAACAGTTTTTTGCAATTTTTTTTCCCTCCAGCACTTCAAACATATCATTCCATTGCCTTCTGGCCTACAATGGCTCTGAAGAAATATCAGCATTTAATCTTATCAGGGATTCTTTGTGTGTGACTATTTATTTCTCTCTCATGCTCCAGGATTCTCTCTTTATCTTCATTTTTTGAAAGCCTGACTATAATGTGTCTTGGTGTAGATATCTCTGGATTTATCTTGCTTGAGGTTATTTGAGCTTCTTGGACTTGTAGATTTATGTCTTTCGATAGATTGGGGAAAATTTCTGTCATTATTTTTTCAAATATTCTTTCTGTCCCTTTCTCTCTCTTATCTCTTTCTGGAATTCACATGATATGAATGTTTGGTCACTTCTTGTTGTCACATAATTCCACTAAACCATTTGGAGCCTTTATTCTTGTTGCCTTTCAACCTCTGTAATTTTATCTTATCTTGTAACTCTGATTCTTTCTTCTGCCTGATTAAATCTGTTGGTAAGTCCTTCTGTTGTGTATCTCATTTCAATTATTGTCTCTTTCAGTTTCAATATCTATTTTTTTAGATCCTCACTTTGTCTTGCAGTTTTATTTGTTTATTTTAGCTGTTTGTCTATGTTATCCCCAAGGTCTTTAATTATGCTTAATATTGTTTTGTTATATTCTTCTCTTGAAAAAAATCATTTGATCATCCCTAGATGTGCTTTCAAGGAGCTCTGGTGGCATAGTGTCTAAGGAATTTGACTGCTAACCAGAAGGTTGGTGGTTCAAACCCATCAGCCACTCCACAGAAGGTAGATAGGACAATCTACTTCCATAAATATTTACCACCTTGGAAGCCTACTGGGAGTGGCTATGAGTTGGAATTGACTCTGTGGCAATGAGGTTTTTTTATTTTGGTGGTGGAGTTTAGATGTGCTTTCACTTTCTTTGTCATGTTCATTTGGATGGGACATTGTTTCTTTTTTCTTTGTATGTCTTGCAATTTTTTGTTGGGGCACTGGAATTTTAGAGAATGTTAACTTTCTCAGTTTTCCCCAGTATTTAGTGTTTATGCCTCCACTACTTTCTACAAGAAACTCTTAGCAGAAATAAAGCTTTTGCTTGCCATTTCCTCTCCCTCTCTATGGTAGCTCCTTCTCCCTTCCTGGTTTAATTGGGATTCAAAATTTCAGATCTCATTTTTCAACTTTCAATCCCTCTCAAACACACCAGAGAACATGATACAGTCAATCTGTTGAGCAGTGGGCACTATGACTCATGTGAGAAATCATGTACTAACCAGTCTGTCCCCCTGGGGGAGAGGGTACAGTTTCCACTCTCTGGTTATTATTCCCTTCCTTTCTGTTTCTGCAATTATGTTTTCAGTCCAAAATCCTACACCCAGTGATCCCCATTTGGGGGGTGGGCATTGTCCTCTAGTTTTGCTAGAGGTTTCATTACCTGTTCTGTGGGGGGTGTGCATACCTGAGTTGGTATTCAGGGGAAGCACAGTCAGACTTTCCTTAATTTCTAGAGGATGCTGGGCTGGCACTCTCAAGAAGGAACCCAAGAGATCTATCTTGTTGGTTTCAGGGTCCCAGGTGTTCTGTGGTGTTTGGATGAGCTGTCTCCAGTTAGGTGACTCACCTCCTGATTTCACTGTGGGGAATTTTCTATAAAAGTTTGTTTTAGTCCAGCAGCCAACAGTTACCAATTAGGGGAGTGGGAGCTCTGGTAGCATAGTGGCTAAGACACTTGCCTGCTAACCAGACGACTGGTGGTTCAGACCCACCAGCCACTCCTAGGAAGGAAGGTTGGGCAATCCTACTTCCGTAGTGATACTGCCTTGGAAACCCAAGGAGGGGTCACTATGAGTCGGGGCCGACTCAACGGCACATAACAACAACAACAACAACAGTCATACTTCAATGGACCCCCCAGGAGGTCTGCCTTGTGGCTATCAGAGTCTGCTATCAGAGTATGTTTGCTGTGGGTATAATCTCCACTCAAGTTGCCTGATTCCTAGCACACAGCAGCCTCAGTCAGTAGTACTCATCGCTGAATGTAAGGAGGGGAAATACCAAAACTGATTCCCAGGGAGGTCGATCCTACTGGTTACAGAGGCCTTGAGCTATGAGTGCACATAGAGGTAGAGGCTGACTATGGGAGCAGACTCCACTGTGGGCATCTTCTGTGTCAGTTTGCAGCAGCTTGGCAACCAACAATTACCACTTTGAAGGAAGCATGTCACACACTCTAGTCAGATCCCGATGGGTGTCTGTGTTATTGCTATTAGAATGCCCCTGGTAGATTGTTGGGTGTGAGTGCAGCCTCCACTCAAGATTCCTGCTTCCTAATACATAGTGATAACTGCCTCGGAAACCCAAGGAGGGGTCGCTATGAGTCAGGTCCGACTCGACGGCACATAACAACAACAACAACAACAACAGTACATAGTGGCCTCAGACAGCAATCCTCAATGCCATCTGGAAGTGAGAGCAGACAAACAGATGCTCAGGGACTTTTGTACTGTTGGTTTCAGAGGCCATAACTACGGAGTGTGCAGGGAGGCAGGCAGAGTGTTGAGTATGACAGCAGATCTCACTGCACAGGCCTTCTGTAGCAATTTGCAGTAGGCTTGTAACTGACAGTGTCTGGGTAGGGAGTGATGGCAAATGGACTCCTCAGGAGGTCTGCTTTGTTGACTTTAGAACAGAAGCTTGGAGTCTTGTCTCTTTGTACAGGCAGCAGCTCTTTTTCTGAAACCATTATCCCAGTTCACAGCAGCTGGTGGTTGACTTGGCAGGGATGGTGGGAGAAGTGGTTTTTCTACCATATGTGACTCATTGTTGATTTGCTGATTCTTGCCTGTCTGCAGTTCCAGGTCAGAGTTCATCGAAGCCAAGCAAGCACTATTTCCTTGTTGTATTTGTGGATGAGGGTAAGAACAGTGGTTAGTTAACAGTACCACCTTCCCAGAATTCCACAATAGATGTTTAATAAAGATAGAATAGGATGAGCAACAAAAATTAAAAAACCAAACTCATTGCCATCGAATCAATTCTGACTCATAGCGACCTCTCTTTGGGTTTCTGAGACAGTATCTCTGTGGAAGTAGATTGCACAATATTCCTTATGAGGAGTGGCTGGTGAGTTTGAACCAGCAGCCGTCTGGTTAGCAGTCAAATGCCTTAGGCACAAGAGATGGGATTTTCTTACATTTGATGTAGGCCTGCAACTCATGACTTCTCCCAAGGTATTGATGAGTAAACACAGTCCCTGTCCACCAGGTGGTCCAACCCAGGGCAGCATGACAGTTCTGATGTTATGTTTTCTTTCTCTATACAGGCTGTGTGGAGCTACTCTCTCAGGATGGCAGTTTTCAGACTGGTAAGAATTGGATTGTTTTTATTTAGAGCTTTACGGGGAAAAATAAAAATCTCATTTCTCTGATACCAAATGTATTAAATCCAAAGCAATTTTATATCAATTCTGTACCCACTCTGTTTCACTTCTGGCCTGACACAGCTGCCAGTACTACACTTCCTCTGATCCTAACCACCTGGAACTAGGTCAGACCTCACAAGTTTTAGGGCACCGTCCTCCAGACTGCAAATCTGCCCAATATTTTAGACATCAGCTGCAAACTTGGAGTTCCCGTAATATCATCACTTTGGACCCCATGCTGGCTACAAATTTGAGGTTTTCTCACTATTACCTCAGGATTCCAGCCATAAGCATAGGGGTCCCAAAGTCTCCCCCTCAGTTCTAATCTGCTGACTCTCACTATTCCCTTGGGTTCAATAATTCATTAGAACACTTGCAGAACTCACAGAACATCTTGTACTTATGTCAACACTTTTATTATAGTTAAAACAATACAAATGCATTGGGTGAAATGCATAGGGTGAAGTCTCAGAGGGTTCCAAACACACAGCTTCCATGTTCCAAAAAGGGTCATGCTACCCTCACACATGCACCAATGTCTATCACCAACCATGAAGCCCTTGGAGTGTCAGTGTCCAGAGCTTTTATTGGAGGTCTCAGTACATAATTCAAACTCTAGCCCCATTCCCTGAGGTCAGTCAATATCATGAAGTTGATATTTTTCTGGCATAGTCAGCCCCCACCGAAAATGAGTCATGAACCTTCAGGTGTGGTCTGAAGTCTTCACCAAAAACACTTCAATCATTGAGGAAAGTCCAAGGTTTTAGAAGTTATATCTCAGGAACCAAGGACAAAGACCAAATTCTTTGGGTAATGTTAACCCCACAGAGTTATTTGTTAAAGTTGCCTGAGGCTGAGTTAAGTCACATCCAAGGAAAGAAGGGGAATGAATGGCAATGAGATTCTTATAAGGAAAATGCAAGAGACAAGGGAATTGGAGGGAAAAAACAATTAAATAATCTAAAGAAAACAAGTGTGGCAAGCCAGTGGATCTCAGCAAGGTTGCCACACATTCACAGTAACCTTTCACTTATATTCAGGGCTTAAAATGGCTTGAGAGAGATCCTTGCTCGTTTTCCCATTGGGGTAGTTGTGGGGACCTCACTTAGAAAACTGATGAGGCAAATGTGGCCTTAGTTTGATCAGAAAAAGAGGATACTGCATAGTTTCAAACCAGGAAAGCTGTGCATCAGGGTTGTATTTTTTCATCATACTTATGCAATCCATATGCTGAGAAAATAATCCAAGAAGCTGGATTACTTGAAGAAGAAGGCAGCATCAGGATTGGAGGAAGAATCACTAACAGCTTGCAGTATGCAGACACAACCTTGCTTGCTGAAAGTGAAGAGCACTTGAAAGACTACAGCCTTCAGTATGGATTACATCTCTATACAAAGAAAATAAAAATCTCCAAAACTGGACCAATAAGTGACATCATGATAAATGGAGAAAAGATTGAAGTTGTCAAAGATTTCATTTTACCTGAATCCACAATCAGGTGATGTATTGCATTGGGCAAATCTGCTGCAAAGGATCTCTTTAAGTTGTTAAAAAGCAAAGGTATCACTTTGAGGACTAAGGTGAGCCTCATATTTATGTGAAAACTGGACAATGAATAAGGAGGAAAAATTGATGTCTTTGAATTATGGTGTTGGTGAAGAATATTGAATATACCATGGACTGAAAGAAAAATGAACATATCTGTTTTGGAACAAGTACAGCCAGAATGCTTCTTAGAAATGAAGATGGTGAGACTTCATCCCATGAACTTCAGATAAGTTATCAGAAGGGACCAGTACCTGGAGAAGGATGTCATGTTTGGTAAAGTAGAGGGTCAATGAAAAAGAGAAATACTCTCAATGGGATGGATTGACACAATGTCTACAACAGTGGTTTCAAACGTAGGAACTACTGTGAGGTTGGTGCGGGATTTTATTCTGTTGTGCATACTGTTGCTGTGAGTCATAACTGACTCAACAGTACCTAACAGCTATGACGACAAGAGGGCCAGGACTCAAGTAGGGGCACAGGGATGCCTGTTAACTAAGAAGTAAATACAAAACTTCTCTTCTCCCTTCTCAAAGATGGCTGGCTCTTGGCCACTGGGACACATTTTAAAAAAAGCATTTGATTAGCAAAGGAAAGGTGGTCCAGAGACCAAAGCTAGCAACTTGCTCATGTCTGAGCTCATTGTTAACTTTCCCTTTACCCATCCCTCCTGTGCCTGATAACCACTAATAAACTTTAGTCTGTATACATTTGTCTTTTCTTGTCTTTTTATGTAAGTGAGATCATACAAAATATCCTTTTGTGACTGACTTATTTCACTTAGCAAAATGTCTTCAAGCTCCATCCATATTGTAGCATGAATCAAGATTTCATTTCTTCTACTGGCTATTATCCCACTGTATGTGTGTGTCACGTTTGGTTTATCCATTTATCTCTTGATGGATATTTAAATTGTTTCCACCTTTTGGGTATTGTGAATAGTGCTGGAATGAACATTGGTGAACAAGTATCTGAGTCTCTGCTTTCAAGTCTTTTGGTTATATACCTAGGAGTAGATTGCTGGATCATATGTTAGTTCTGATTTTAGCTTTTTGAGGAACTACCACACTGTTTTCCACAACCGCTGTACCATTTTTCATTTTCACCAGCAAGCAATAAGTGTTCCAATTTGTCTACATTCTCACCAACATTTGTTGTTTTCTGTTTGTTTTTATGTTAGTGAGAGTGAAATGATATCTCATTGTGGTTTTGGTTTGCATCTCTCTGATGGCTAAAGACACTGAGCATTTTTTATGAAAAAAAAAATGTGTCTAGTGGCCATTTAGAAGCTCTAGTGACACAGTGGTTAAAGCATTTTACTGCTAGCCAAAATGTCAGTGGTTCTAACCCATCAGTCACTCCACCAAAGAAAGATTAGGCAGTCTGCTTCTGTAAAGATTTGCAGTCTTGGAAACCCTATAGGGGCAGTTCTTCTCTGTTCTATAGGGTCGCTGTAAGTCAGAATTGACTCAATGGTAGTGGGTGGGGTTGGCCATTTGACTGTCCTCTTTGGTGAAATATTTATTTAATTCCTTTGCCTATTTTATGATTGTGTTATTTATCTTTTTCTTGTTAAGTTTTCAAAGTTTTATATATATTTTGGTTAATAGATTCTTGTAAGATATGTGGTTTTCAAAGATGTTCTCCCATTCCATAGCTTGTTTTTTCACTTTTTTGACAAAGTTTTTAATTTTTATGAGATTCCATTTATTTGTTCTGCATTTTGGTGTTTGTGCTTTTGTTATTATATCAGATAATCCATTGTTGAAAGTCAGGCCTGAAGACATTGCTCCTGCATTTTCTTCTAAGAATTTTATGGTTTTAATCTCCACATATAGGATCTTAATCTGTTTCAAATTCTTTTTTGTGTATGGTATGAGGAATTGATCCTGTTTCATTTTTCTGCATGTGGAAATCCAGTTTTCCTACCACCACTTATCACAGACTCTACTTTCTCTATCAAATGGACTTAGCGCCTTTGTCAAAAATCAGTTGACCATAGATGTGTGGATGCTCCCCAATGAAAGAGCCCCAAAATACATAAACAAGACTCTAACAGAACTGAAAATACAAATAGATGAGGCCACAGTCATAGTAGGAGACTTTAATACACCACTTTCAATCACAGATAGAACTGGAAAGAAACTCAACAAAGACACAGAAGAACTAAACAATACATTTCACCAACTTGACCTTATAGATATCTACAAAGAATTTCACCCAACAATAGCACAATATACATCCTTTTCCAGTGCACATGGAACATTCTCCATGATAGACCATACGTTAGGCCACAAAGCTAGCCTCAATAAATTTAAAAACTTTGAAATACTGCAAAGCATCTTCTCAGATCACAATGCTATAAAATTAGAAATCAACAATAGGAAGATCAACAGAAAAAGAGCAAACACATGGAAACTGAATAACACCCTCCTTGAAAATGACTGGGTAATAAAAGAAATAAAAAATGAAATGAAAAATTCTTTGAATCAAATGTGAATGAAAACCCCACATGCAAAAATTTGGGGGATACAGCAAAAGCAGTGATCAGAGGTCAATTTGTAGCAATAAATGCACACATCAAAAAAAGAAGAAAGAGCCAAAATCAACACCTTAACCCAACATCTCCAACAATTAGGAAAAGAACAGCAAAAAAGCCTACAGTCACCAGAAGAAAGAAAATAAAGATTCAAGCAAAAATAAATGAAACAAAATATAGAAAGACAATAGAAAAAAATCAAAAGACTAGAAGCTGGTCCTTTGAAAAGATTAATAAAATTGACAAACAAAAGAAAAGAGGAAGAGAATACAAATAATATGAAAAAGAAGTGAATTAGGTGACACCACAACAGAATCAACAGAAGTTAAAAGGATAATATCAGGATTCTATGAAGAACTATACTTCAACAAATTCAAAATTCTAGAAGAAATGGACAGATTTCTAGAAACATATTACTTGCCTAAACTAAAAGAGGCTGAGGTGGAAATTTTTAACAGACCCATAAGAAAAGAAGAAATTAAACAGGTCATAAAAAAATTTCCAACCAAAAAAAAAGCCCTGGCCCAGATGATTTCACTAGCAAATTCTACTGAGCATTCAGAGAACTGACACCAACCTTACTCATACTATTCCAGATCATAGAAAAAGATACAATCCTTCCAAATTCATTTTTTATGAAGCAAGCATAGATGTGTGGGTGCTCACTGAATTTTGATTTTAGGCATTATCTGTTGACTTCCCATTATGTAGGAAAGGAATTCACTCCTCACTCCCCAACTCCCAACACACATACACCCTGTCTCCTCATCCTTCCAAAATTTTAAAATCTTCTCAGATTCACCTACAAGATTTAACTTATTATGAACAAATAAAATACTACTCTCAATTGAGCCATGCAATATACATCTACGTACTTGTCCTTTTCTTCTGGAAATTATAATTGTCTTTTCTCTGTTTGCTTAATTTTCTATGTATTTATATTTGACCCAAACTTCCTCCCAGGCCTGTTAATATTCTTCAAAATACTTAGATTCATTGGGCATGCAGTCAATTTCAACTTCTGGAAGAAATCTGTCCCAGACTTACAAGATCTAGACTGATGTCCTCTATGCCAATATCTCAGGGTGTCCTTTGCAGCCATCAGGGAAATCCTTTCACCTCTCCCTTACTTTAATGCCATTTCATGAACTCCATGTCTTTCTTTTTCTGTATTCGTCTCTTGTTTTTGCCTAGCACATCTTCTAGTAGCTTCCTAAGAAACGGTGCATGGGAGGTAAATACTTTTAATTTGCATGCCTAAAATTATCTTTATTCTAAAGCCTCACACTTGAGGTCAGCTGGGCATATAATTTTCCCTGAGAATTTTTAAGGTACACACTGTGTTCTGGCTTCCAATGTTGTTGTTGAAAAGTCTGATGCTGTTCTGATTCTTGATCCTTTGAATAAGGCCTATTTTTTTTCTCTCTGAACATTTTTACCATCCTGTGTTACCACGTGTTCTGAAACTTTGTGATGATTTGTCTTGATGTGGGTCAATTTTCATGTTTTGTATTGTTTACCGGTGTTTGTCCTCCAGTTGTTTTTTCCAGAAAGTTTATGAGAATAATACTGCATCATTTGAGCTGGATAGCACAAGCAGTTTGCAATTCGCTGCTATCTGAAAGGTTGGCAGTTTGGCAGTTTGGCAGTTTGTCCCCCGCCCCCCCAACAGCTCTGTAGAAGAAAAGACCTGGCAATCTGCTTCTGTAAAGATTGTTGTTGTTTTGTGTTGTCAAGTCAGACCTGACTCATAGCGACCCCTCCTTGCATTTCCAAGGTGGTATCACTATGGAAGTAGATTGCCCAACCTTCCTTCCCAGGAGTGGCTGGTGGGTTTGAACTGCCAGCCTTCTGGTTAGTAATCAAGTGCCTTAGGCACTATGCTACCCGAGGTCCCTCCAAGAAAACTTTATGGGGAAGTTCTACTCTGTAGCACATGGGGTCACTATGAGTAGGGGGACAACTTGACAATAGCTAACAACAATACTGCATCCTTTAAAAATGTTTTTTTCCTTTTATACTTGAATGACAATATGACTAAGTAAAGAATTTTTGGAGCTACTCTTTCCTTGAAATCTTTGGTCAGCTCTCACAGGTTTAGAATCTGTCCTGGGAATGCCTTTGGCCAGTCTGAATTTTCTGTTTATTAGTGAATGGATTTTTTTGTCTACTTCAAACCAAAACCAAACTCACTGCCATCAAGTCAATTCCAACTCATAGCAAACCCCTATTGGGTTTCCAAAGAGATAAATCTTTACAGAAGTAGATTGCCCCATCTTCCTTCTGCAGACCAGCTGGTGGGCTTGAACCACCAACCTTCTAGTTAACAGTCAAATGCATTATTACTTTCATTTTGAAAGATAATTTCTTTCATTTTAGAGTCCAGTAAAGGCACTTGACTGCTAACCAGAAGGCTGGCGGTTCAAACCCACCAGCCACTCCTCAGAAGGAAGATGGGGCAATCTACTTCCATAGTGATACTGCCTTGGAAACCCAAGGAGGGGTCGCTATGAGTTGGGTCCAACTTGACGGCACATAACAACAAAAAGCTTTAGTAGTATCTATCCTGGAGCTGATTTTTCTTTGTCATTATTTGTTGGACCTAGTGTTTGTTTGCAATCTGTAGATTGTAAGCTCCTTTAAATTCTGGAAAGTTGCCTTAAATTATACCTTAAATAACTTCTCCCGCCCCCCCCCCCTTTATTTTTCTAGTTTTCTCCTTTGGACACTCCAATTATTTGTATTTTGCCTGTCTTCCATATCTATCATTCCCCCCACCCCTAATCTTTTCCATTTTTTAATTTCCATGTCATTTTACTCATTTTTCTCCTTCCTCTTTTATACAATCCTTACCATGTTTTCAGCAGGCTTATTCTTTTTTTCCCTTAATTTGCTTTCATTTCTGAACACTCTTATTTATTTTCCTCCTCTTTCTTGAGCTCTACTAACTAATGTCTCATCCTCTTCCATTCTCTCACTATCCAATTTTTTTAAAAAAAATTAATATTATTATTATTATTTATTGTGCTTTGGGTGCAAATTTACAGAGCAAAGATTTTTTTACATTCAACAGTTTGTGTATATTTGATTTCACATCCCGATTACCATCCCTGACCATAAAACACTTTCTTCCCCTCCCATCCCTATACCCTTCTTAACTATACATTCCTGTCTGTCCAGCCTTCCCTCTGTGTGAATGCTGCCCCTCTGGTGCCCCATGGCCGATTGCTCTAAGGAGTTTATCTCCCTAGAGTAAGTGGGTGCATTGCCCTGGGGTGGGTGCTCTGCATGTGAGTCTTTCTACTGTTGGGCTGAGAGCCAGTCCTTGGGAGTGAGTCCAATCCTAGGCTTGGAGAGTATCCCAGGACCATAGTCTTGGGGTTCCACCAGACTCTATCTGATCAGTAATACTGGTTGTTATTGTGTTTTTGAATTTTGTTCCACAGTTTTCCTCCCACTCTGTCCAGGATCTCCAGTTTTGATCCCTTCCCTAGTGGTTGGCAATGGTAATTTGTGGTCTAGTTCTTCTGGTCTCAAGGTCCATCATACCATTGGACTGTTTCCAAATGGATTTGATGTTCTTCACTCCTCTTTGCTTCAGGTGAGAGGAGGCCAATCTTAAATGGCCACTCAAGAGCTTTTAAGACCCCAGTCACTACTCACCAAAGTAGGTTGTGGAAAAATATTTTTATGTATTGTGTTGAACCCACTACCTGCTCCACAGAAGGAAGACTGGGCGATCTACTTCTGTAAATATTTACAGCCTTGGAAACCCAGTGGGGATCACTATGAGTTGGAAAAGACTCAATGGTAGTGAGTTTGTTTCTTTGTTTATGTTGTGCCATTTGAGCTTGGTGTCCTCCAGTACTATGGTCTTGAGTCATCAGGCCCGTTGATTCTCTCTGAAGGTGTTTGGTTGTCTCTGTCTTTTGTTGCTTTTGGAATGTGTGTGGCTAATTTTGTATCACTAGTATCTATGTAAGGTTATTTTCAGCTAAATCTATCCTTGGTCTAGGGTACTGTGGTGGTTATGTTTTTGTGTCAACTTGGCTAGGCCTGGTTGAGTGGCTGGGCAGCTGGATGTAGTATTCCCCATGATGAGACTGGTAATCAACTACATGGTGGAATCTACTATGAGCAGCTGAGTAGCTGCCTTTGGGTATGTGGTCTGCTTCCTGCATATAAGGAGAAGCCTTGGGAATGGTCTCTAGCCTATGGCATGCTTGGACACTGCATGTAGCCGTGTCATTGCTCAGTAGCCTGCTATGCTCTGCCGACCTTGGGACATACAATGGACTTAAGTTAATGGCCTGCTGTGTGGCTTGGTAACATTGGGACTGTGCCTTTTTACTTGTCAACCTTGGGGCTTCTCA
>NW_006922199.1:1177268-1178057 GCF_000298275.1 Orycteropus afer afer
GTTCAAACCCACCAGCCACTCCTCGGAAGGAAGATGGGGCAATCTACTTCCATAGTGATACTGCCTAGGAAACCCAAGGAGGGGTCGCTATGATTCGGGTCCGACTCGACGGCACATAACAACAACAACAACAGTATTTGCCTCTGTTGTCTTTATCTTATATGTACTTTTCAGTGTCCTTCCTTTCCCCAGTGTCATCATGCTGGTCACAGACTCTTACCGTACCATCTGTCTCATCAATATGTGACCCCCAACTAATTTGAAATTTTCCCTCCCCTTCCCTCCCATCCCTGGTAACCTACAAAGTGAGTCCCCTTTCCTAAATAAACCCTTCCTTGACTTTTTACAATAATAGGCTCATGCAATATTTGTCCTTCTGCGATTGACTTATTTCACTCAGCATAATGTCCTCTAAATTCATCCACATTGTGAGATGATTCACGTATTCTTCATTATTCTTAATGTAGCATGGTATTCCATTGTGCAAATGTACCATAATTTGGTTATCCATTCATCTGTTGATGGGGATCGAGGTTGTTTCCATCTCTCTGCTATAGTGAATTGTGCTGCGATTAACATGGGTGTGCATATATCTGTTCATGTCCTGTCTCTCACTTTTTTTTTTTATTTTATTTTTTTGTTATTTATTTTATTTTTTTATTTTGATTTGGGTAAAGATTTACAGAACAAATTGACTTTCCATACAGCAGTTCATATATACTTTGTCTCATGTCATTGACCACAGTTTACCACAATGCAACAGCTCCCCTCCTACTTCCTCCCCATAGT
>NW_006922199.1:1179132-1195077 GCF_000298275.1 Orycteropus afer afer
CTCAATGCTGCCATATTGGTCACTCACATTTGGTACATTGCCCTTCTCTTCACCCAAATCAATATTCATTTCTATCTATCTAACAGTGTTCTTCCCACTCTCCCCTCACTATCCAGTTCTTGAGCTTGCCTCTAATCTGAACTTCACTGTTTCTAAACCATGGTGAGGCATCTGCCCAGTTGTCCACTGCTTTGTGGTGGTTTTTCTCTGGTGAGTGTTATTTACCTGTTCCCCTCCTTTTGGATTTTGCTATCCTGGCAGTTCAAACCCACCAGCCATTCCTTGGAAGGAAGATTGGGCAATCTACTTCCATAGTGATACTGCCTTGGAAACTCAAGGAGGGGTCACTATGAGTCGGATCTGACTCAATGGCAGTGAGTTTGTTTGTTTTTTGTTTTTTTTTCAAATCTCTGTATGTAGACCTGTGCTGGTATCTTTTGAATTACTCCTGTTTGAGTAGGATCAGCTTTCTTAGAGTAGTAGGAAATTCATGTGGAGTCAGTGCCATAGTCTTTCTCCTCCCTGGCCAATTGTCTAATATAAGGCTATTCAAGGACAAACCCTCTTTTTCAACCTTACAGAGACTACTTCCTGTAAATGTGGGTTGTCTATTTCTTAGGCCCATACCATGTTAGGGAAGTACATGCTGCCACCCCGTGCCCCCTGTTCCTGCTGTTGCAGCAGGAGATGCTGCTTTTGCCTGCCAGAATGTGCCCCTACCTAGAAGAAGTGAACTTTGGTGGACCTTCCTGAAATCTGCAACTGGGACCATCTTTTCAGTTTCTTCCTGACTCATTGGACACACTTCTGCCTGCTTTGTAGTTCAGCGGCTTAGAAGCCCAGTGCTCTCTAATCTACTCTGCTGCCTTAAAGGAGCTCTGGTGGCATAGTGAGTGCCTAAGGCATTTGACTGCTAACCAGAAGGCTGGTGGTTCAAACCAACCAGCCACTCCTTTGAAGGAAGGTTGGGCAATCTACTTCCATAGTGATACCGTCTTGCAAACCCAAGGAGGGGACACTATGAGTTGGATCTGACTCAATGGCAGTGAGTTTGGTTGGTTTATGCTGCCTGAATAAATCACCACCACCACCACCACCGCCACACACACACACACACACACACACTGCCATCAAGTCTATTCTGACTCATAGAGACCCCCATTGGGTTTCCAAGGCTATAAATCTTTATGGAACTAGATTGCCTTGTCTTCCTCCCACAGAGCAGCTAATAAATTTGAACTGCTGACCTTCTAGGTCCTGAGTTTATTCTTTGTGACAGGTGCTGTAGGAAGTCCTAGGAGGTGTAAGACAAAGTCCTTTGGTCAGCTTACTTCCTGAGATGAGAAAGAGACATGGAGACAGAGCTGTACATGGTAGCATTTGCTACCTGACCAGTGAGCAGTGTAAATGAGTTATGCTCATGGAGGTTAGAAGTGGGAGAGCATGAACACCAGCTGCCCTGGGAGCTCTCAGGGAGGAGGGCAGTCCCCAGGAGGAGGGAAGTTTTAGGCAGGAAGGGAAAGGCATACTAAACATCAGACCACTGTCTTCTCTTTGTTCTTCAGGGGGACCATGTGTGGCTGGACCTTCCCTCTGTCAAGGAGACCACTGTGGCCATCGGGGGAATCATCAAACAAACAGAATCAGGCAAAATTTTGGTAGAGGATGACGAGGGGAAGGTCAGTGACACTGGGCTTTACTGCAAGACTCTGCCCTCTCAGTTCTCTATCTGCCCCCTCCAGAAAGATCATCCCCCCTTCTCTGTGCTGTTCTCAACACCAAGGGTTCCAAAACCCTATAGAGACCTTTGTGACAGGACAGAATCACATTGGGGGATTCATGCCATGATGAACAAACACTTCCTGTCTTTCTGGGGACTTGTTTCTACATGAAGAGGCTAGGGGCTAGATGACAGTCATGAAAAATAGTACAACAGAGGGGAAAGGGAGAAGGGAAGCAAGAAAGGGGCTGTTATAGACAGAAGTGAATTCAAAGGCCTCACTTTGCAAAGTAAGGAGTGAGAGCTGGAGGACAAGAAAGACAGAAGGGAAAGATGTGTGAGAAAACCCATAGAGGGGCCAGTAAGAGTGTACAGAAGAAGAGGCCTAAGTCTTCTGATGCTGAGCAAAGCAGAACAGATTTGGGGTGTGGGGTGGGGAGGTGGAGGGGTACTAGGTATCCAGTTTGTCCTTGAAGGCTCTTTCACTTGAGGGTGGGGGAGGGTCAGCAAGTGAGATAGAGATGGCAGAGAGGTAAGGCTAGGCATGCAGGGTGGAGTCTTGCCAGTCAACCCTGATGGGCTTGACTCCTCAGCAGCCCCCTTTGCCATGCTGAGCACTACAGTGTGGGGCACATTGATACTTGCTTTCCAAGGAGAAGATTCTGGACTAGTCTGTGTACTTCATAGTATGGAAGTTACCTGTTTGAAAAATTAATAATACTATCTCTGTTTGTCAGACCTCTGGTAGTGTAATGCCTAAGGCACTTGACTGCTAACCAGAAGGCTAGCTGTTCAAACCTACCAGCCACTCCTCAGAAGGAAGGTTGGGTAATCTACTTCCATAGTGATACTGCCTTGGAAACGCAAGGAGGGGTCGCAATGAGTCAAGTCCGACTTGATGGCAAATACCAACATCTCTGTTTGTATGATGCTGTCCAGTTTTAAAATGCTTTTTACTTGCACACTCTGATTTCCACAGCCTTTGGAGCTCCAGCTTCAAACCAACCCCTGATCCCATCATAGCCTAATCTAAGCAACAAGGTCTTCTGACCTTGGCCTAAAGTTCACCCCTAGCCCCAGCTGCCCAATTGCCCCTGGCTCTAGACACATGCTGACCCCAGCCACAGATTTCCCTTGATCTTAACCACAGACTGACTGGCCAGAGTCTGGCCACCTGCTCCCAGGCCAGGTGATCTGGAATGCTATACATCATCTTGCTGTTGAGAACTTGGATGAGAGAGTGTAGTAATTTGGCCCTGCAGAGGCAACCCCTCCAAGTCTGTGCTCTGGTGCCCTCTGTTACAGGAACACTGGATTTGTGTAGAGGACCTTGGAAGCCTCAGCCCCATGCACCCCAACTTGGCCCATGGTGTGGATGACATGATCCACCTGGGGGACCTGAATGAGGCAGGCATGGTGCACAATCTCCTCATCCGGTACCAGCAGCACAAGATCTATGTGAGTCTGAAACTGCTTCACACTCTTTCCCCCCTCCCTCTGGAAGCACAAGTTCTTTGGCACTGCTAGTAGAAGCAGGCTCCAGAGGTCCTGTCACTGTCCTCAACTTCCTCATGTCCATGTAAGCCCCACCTGAATGGGGCTGTGTCCACATATGCTGACATCCACGCACCTGGTTCATCCATGCACCTGGTTCAGTCATGTTCTTCATCCCCCCTTGTTTATCTCTACTTCCATCTGAGTGATGCAGGGTGATATGAACCTCCTTGGAGGATGGAGGAAACCAGTGTGCCGGGGGCAGTGCAGTGTCTGCATGCAGTAGGTGCTCAATTAGTCATAACTCATACTCAGAGAGGAAGTCTGAGCAGACCCCAGAGGCCAGTGGGGTGGGTACAGTCTTCTGCCGGCCCCCTTCCAAGGCATGTTGCTAAAACAGGGTCACCAGAGAAGAGACAGACCCCTGCCCGCCTATGAAATGAGTCCAGTGAAGACCAGCCAGTATGTTCATTGAGGGTCATGACCACAGATAAGGAGGGTATGTGGGTAGACTGGGGTCTTTCTTCCAAAACCCCGCAATGAACGGGCAGTTTCCCTACCCTGTTACAGTATAGATTTCCCGATGAGCACTGTGTCTCAACACTGGTGCCAGCTTCTTCACAATGTGCTCAGGTAGTGGAGGGAGCACAGTGCCAGTGGTCCCCAGGGCTGTGGCTCTAAGCAGCTCCACAGCTAAGTGCTGAGTGTGTGCACTACAGGGCCTGCATGGAAGGAGAGCTAGATTAGGTAGAACCAGAGCTCTCTTGGTTCTGGCTGGCTGTTCTGGACAGCTCAGAGACTCTGAGAGTAAGCTAGGAGCCACTGGACAGAGGAGAGGGTGGTGGTGGTGGGGGAAATGAGACAGCGTAAGAGCAGGGCCCAAAACAGTGAGTCTGCTTTGGCTAATTGTAGGCCAGAGCTGCTGGACCTGATAACAGCAATAAGAGGAATTTATTATTGTACTTTATGCTTTCTAAAAGAGTTCTGGTGGCATAGTGCCTAAGGCATTTGACTGCTAACCAGAAGGCTGGTGGTTCAAACCCACCAGCCACGCCTCAGGAGGAAGACTGGGCAATCTACTTCTGTAGAGATACCACCTTGGAAACCCAAGAATGGGTCAACTATAAGTTGGGACCGACTTGACTACAGTAAGGTTTTTTTTTTTTTTTTTTTTTTTTTTTTTTTTTCGGTATTCTTTCCAAAGTTTGTGTGATACATTTTTTCATTTGGTCCTCTTGAAACCAGAGCAATTAGCCTCTCCATTCTTAAAAACAAAAAAACAAAAAAAAAAAAAAACAAGAATGGGTAATGATGTGACTTGTGAAGTTGTGAAGGCGGTTGTCTCTGTCTCACCCCTAGAGGGGCATCTAGGCCTAGAGGGCTCTAGAGAAGCAAGCAGAGATGGTACTGGGGCCCCAGGTGGACTTGTTTCAACAAGGACAACTACTAGTAACTGGCCTTCATGGGGCCATTTGAGCAGTAACCAAAAACTAATCATTTGGTTGTGTAAGACAAGGCATGGTGCTAAATGTTTGACAGAGAAAGTCTCAATCTCCTGTGAATGTGCCCACTGGGAACTCCCCTTTCAGCTGACACCCACAGCCTCCCCAAAGAAGAGTCTGAGCAGCTGAGTGCCTTGCTCAAGGTCCCAATGTACACGGAGGTGGTCCCTTGCCCAGAATCAGATGGCACCTCCCCACCAGAGTCCTTGCCCCTAGTGATCAAAGGAGGGTTGTCTGAAGGCATGCCCAGGGGAGATCACTGATATCTGCTCCCTCCACAGACATACACAGGCTCCATCCTGGTGGCTGTGAACCCATTCCAGGTGCTGCCCCTCTACACTCAGGAGCAGGTGCAGCTATATTATAACTACCATGTGGGCAAGCTGCCACCTCATGTGTTTGCCATCGCCAACAACTGCTACTACAACATGAAGAGGAACAAGAAGGACCAGTGCTGCATCATCAGGTGGGAAAGAAGATGTGCCCAGGCACTGTTCATAGGCATCTCATAAATGTTCACAAACACCCCCTTGCCCTAAGCCTCTCACTACCAGCATGTCTGCAACACTGGTGTGTTTTAGTACTCAGAGTGTCTGATGGTGCAATTAATGTGCTCAGCTGCTAATCAAAAGTTTGGAGGTTTGAGTCCACCCAGAGGCACCTCAGAAGAAAGTCCTAGAGATCTACTTCTAAAAAATCAGCCATTAAAAACTCCTCGGAACACAGTTCTACTCTGACACTCATATGTTTATCGTAACTTGGAGTAAGCTAGATGGCAACTGGTTTTCACTGTTTTTATTCAATGCAAGCATCCCAGCAGAGGCACATAAGCATGTTTGGACTTGTCTCTGGGTCCTACTATCTCCCCTTGAGAGTCCCTTTCCCCCTAGGTTTCTTTCTTTCTGTACCTGGTATTTTATTACATTACCATGGCCTGGACCTCACCCAGTCTTCAATAAGTATTTATTGAGAAAACAAAGGAAGGATGCAGGGACCCAGGGTAGCCATCTGGGGATGCAGAGATCAAACAAATAAAGTCTTACCACAAAAGAGTCTCTGGTAAGCTTCAGGTGACAAAAAGGGCAGCAGTGGCTCTGGGTGACTGGGCCCAGAAGAGATGTGTCCCCACCTGTCTAGGTCCTGACTCTCCTCTACAAACTGCCTCCTTCCTAATCTGACCAGGAGTTAAAACTAGGTAAGAATATGGGTGTTGATGATGCAAGCGTTAAATAGTGCAGAAATCCCCTGGGGGCATTTTCAAGGTGCAGTTTCTAATCCAGCATATCTGGGTGGGGCCTGAGACTGTGTTTTTAATCCTGTAATGCTGCTGGTCTGTGGGCCACATTTTTGAGCCTACATTGTAATGATTGAAAATTTTCCATAATAAAAAGCAGTGTATAAAAAAAGTAATGTTTTAAGTCTTAATGATAATAGTAATAACTATCAATCTGAAGGCATGCTGTGTGCCAGACATAGTATGTTTTTTTAAACTTAATTAAACTCCCTGGGTAATTGAAAAAACAACTGGTTTGAATTCTACCAATTTTCTTTACTTAACAGTAGCTAGTCTCTGTGTAGACTTGGCTTTAATGGCTGCATGATGTTATCTGACTATATAACATAATTTGTTACCCCATTGAGGTAACTTGCAACTTTCCATAATTATAATGATAAATAATGCTTTAAGGAGCAGAATGCTTTGTGAGAAAGCTTTTTCTGAATTTAGTAATATTTCATTAGGCTAAGAAGTCTTGGTGGCACATTGGTTAAAGTGCTCGGCTGCTATACAGAAGGCCAGTGGTTGGAACCCACCAGCCATTCTGCAGGAGAAATGTGTGGCAGTCTTTTTCCTTAAAGATTTACAGCACTGGAAACCCTATGGGGCAGTTCTATTCTGTCCTATAGGGTCTCCATGCATCAGAATCTACTTGAGAGCAGTAGTTTAGTTGGTTTGGGTCCTTATGCTAAAAAAACCTCAAATCAAACCCACTGCCATTGAGATGATTTCAACTGATAGTAACTCCTACAGGATTTCCAAGGATGTAAATCTTTATGGAAGCAGACTGTCTCATCTTTCTCCTACACAGAGCCTGGTGGGTTTGAACCGTACTGACTTTTGTGGTTAGCAGCTGAATTCTTTAACCACTACACCACCAGAGCTTCTTCCTCAGGCCAAAAGGCAGGAATAATTCTTAAGGTATCACATCTATTGGTTCCTAAAGGGACTGTTTCAATTCTCATGTAGAAACAGTGGGTTGTGGAGAGAAGTCACAGTTATTGCAGACCCTGTCTGTTCAATCTGTGCACTGAGTTGTACTGTGTTGGTCCTCTGCTGGCAGCCCTAGCATGGCCAAGACCTGGTAGTATCTGTGGGAACCTGTAGCCTGGCAGGGAAGAAAAGACAGCACACCAATAACTAACACAGAGTAGATAGCTAGGGAACATAGAGTGGATTTCCACAGAGGGGAAGGGCTTCCTGGTTCAGACTGACCAGAGGGGGCCTGTGGTACAACTGAATGGTGCTGAGTGGTGCTGGTGAAAGTCTTTCTGTTAACTTACATTCATCTTTGCAGTGGTGAGTCTGGGGCAGGGAAGACAGAGACCACCAAGCTCATCCTGCAGTTCCTGGCCACTGTCAGTGGCCAGCATTCGTGGATTGAGCAGCAGGTCCTTGAGGCCAACCCCATCCTGGAAGGTAAGGGACACCTTCAAAACTTCTGCATTGGAACCTTCCTTCCAGGAGATGCCCATGGAGAAGGGAGATGAAGTGTTTTGCAGAGTAGAACAGAAATCTCCAGTGATTCCTCAGGATTCTCCAGGGCCCGAAAGATGAAGAGGGGTGGCTGGATACCTGAGGGAGCTCCCAGACAGCACGGAATGGAAAGACTGATGACTCTGCAAGAGTTCCTCTAAAAGGGAGGAACACAGAGGGAAATAAGTATGCCTTTTGCAGAGGGCTCTGGGATCAAATAAATTTGGAAATGTGAGGTGTTTCAGTTTGAGTACTGAGAGTTAGGATAGCAAGAGATTTATTGAAGGGTAACTCATGCAGGAGATAAAGGGGGAGAAAGCAAGAATGGGCAGGAAAAGCTTTCAATAGGGATGCAGATGGGACAGTTAAGAAAGGAAAGGATGCAGGGTTGGCCAGAGAGAGGCAGTCTTGTCTAACCCAATGGAAAGCAGAGGAACAAAAACTGACCATGAGAAGAGTCCTGCCTTAGGCTGATATGACCAGGCTTGATCCCTCTGCCTCTATGCTCAGGAATTGTCCTAGTGACCCAGAAGAGTGTGACTTTGGCCCCAGGGCTGTCAGCCAACAGCACTCCTGTGGTTCCATCTTCTTCTTCTTTTTTTTTTTTTTTTTTTTTTAACTTTTTATTGTGATTTGGGTGAAAGTTTACGGAGCAAGTTAGTTTTTCATTCAACAAACAATTCATATAGATTTTGTTTCATGGCACTGATTGCAATCCCCACAATGTAACAGCTCTCTTCCCACTTCCTCTCTGTGGTTACCTTTTCCCTGTGTCTTTGTCTCCTATGCATTCCTGCCTTCTGAGCTTTCTCCCTGCACAAATGCTGCCTTATGGTCTCCCCGTGCTTGATTGTTCTGAGGAGTGCACTTCCCTGGTGTAATTGTTCACTTTGTAAGCCTTTCTATTTATTGTTTGCCTGAAGGTTAAGACATAGGAGTGAGTTCAATTACAGGCCTGAAAGATGGCTGGGAGCTATAGTCTCAGGGGTTTTACCAGCCTTTATTAGACCAGTAACCTGATCCTTTTTGTTGTTGTTGTTTTTCCCCTTTTAAATGATTTTAAGTTTTGTTCCACATTTTTCTTACACTCTATCCAGGATCTCCAATTTTTATCCCTGTGTGAAAGGTAGGCAATGGTAGCTGGGCACCATCTAGTTCTTCTGGTATCAAGGTCTTATAGACTGAAGTTCCCATGGCCCACTAGTCCCTTGGACTACTTGTTTCCATGCGTCTTTGATTTTCTTCACTCTTCTTTGCTCTGGGCAAGGACAGACCAATACCTACATCTTAGATGGCCACTCCCAAACTTTTAAGACCCCAGTTCCTTCTCACCCAAGTAGGATATCGAACAATGTTTTTGTGTTCTGTGTTATGCCAGTTAAGCTTGATGTCCTCTGCAACCATGGTCCTGAGCTTATAGACCTAGTAACTCACTCCCTTGAGGAGTTTTATTGTGGCTGAGAAGTTATCATAACTTCCCCACCTGTTAGCTCTATTATAATATGAACATTTTTATAACATTATATATATATATATATATATATAGCCTGCCAAACCTATATATAGTCATGGGCATAGTCCTTTTAACCTACCCATAACTGATCATCTTGCCTGTCTACCTATATATCCACCTGTAGATTAATGTTTCTTCTGACTGATCATGTGGTATTATGTATGCAATAGTATTTACCTTTGTTGTCTGTACCTCTTGTATACCTCTCTGTGTCTTCCTTTTCCTTAGTAATATTGTACTGGACACCCTTTTTTGGTATATTGCCTTTCCCTTCTTCCAAATCAAAATGTATCTCTTACCTAGCTAGCAATTTTGCTGCTCTGCCTTCCAATCCCTGATACTTAAAACAAACAAACAAACAAACAAATTTCCTTTCATGTGTAAACCTTTCTTTGACTTTTTATAATAGTGGACTAATACAATATTTGTTCTTCTATGATTAACTTATTTCACTCAGCATAATGTCCTACAAGTTCATCAATGTTATGAGGTGTTTTGCAGACTATTCATCATTCTTTATGTTGCATAGTATTCCATTGTGTGTATGTACCATAGTTTGGTTATCCAGTTATCCGTTGATGGGCACTTAGGTTGTTTCCATCTCTTTGCTATTGTGAATAATGCTGCAAATGAACATGGGTGTGCATATAACTATTCATGTCCTGGCTTTCTCTTCTTTAGGCAATGACTGTGTTGTTTCATTTCCTAGTAGTGAGATTGCTGGATCAAATGATATTTCTATTTTCAACTTTTTAAAGAAGCACATAATACTTTTTTCCACAGTGGTTGTACATTTTACCATCCCACCAGCAGTGTAGGAGAGTTCTAATTTCTCCATACCTTTGCCAGCATTTGTTGTTTTTTGTCTTGTTGAACTTTAACATTATTGCTGGAATGAGATAATATCTCATTGTATTTTGATTTACATTTCTCTAGTGGCTAATGATCATGAGCATTTCTTCATGTGATTGTTGGCCACCTGAGTATCTTCTTTGGTGAAGTGTCTGTTCATGTCCTCTGCCCATTTTTTAATTGTACTTTTGTCTTTTTGATGCTGAGGTGCTGAAGTTTTATATAAACTTTAGTGATAAGTCCCTTTTTGGATATGTCATTGTCAAATAATTTTTTCCAGTCTATAGATTTTCTTTTTACTCTTTTGGAGATGTCTTTTGATGTGCAGAAGAATTCCTCTTTAGAGGGTCCCAGTCATCTAGTTTATCTTCTGCTGTATGTGCATTTTGGGTTATGCTTGATAGTCTATTTATGCCGTAAATTGTTGTTGTTGTGTTGTTGTTATGTGCCGTAGAGTCAAACCCGACTCATAGCAACCCCTCCTTGGGTTTCCAAGTCAGTATCACTATGGAAGTAGGATTGCCCAACCTTCCTTCCAAGGAGTGGCTGGTGGGTTTGAACCACCAGCCGTCTGGTTAGCAGGCAAGTGTCTTAGCCACTATGCTACCAGAGCTCCCCATGCCATAAATTAGGGTCCCTAAATTTGTCCAATTTTTCTTTGATGAAATTTATAGTTTTATATTGAGGTCTTTGATCCATCTTGAGTTAGTTTTTGGTGTGGTATGAAGTAAAGATCTTGTTTCTACAAATGGTTATACAGTTTTGCCAGCACTGTTTGTTAAAGAGACTATCTTTTCCCCATTTAATGAGTTTTAGCCCTTTGTCAAAACACAACTGTGGATGGATCCATTTCTGGATTCTCAATTCTATTGAGAACGTGTCTATTGTTGTACCAAGCCTTTTTGACTACTGCAGCTATATAGTAGGTTTTGAGAACAGGGTATGTGAGACCTCCTACTTTGTTCTTCATCAGTAGTACTTTGCTTGTCAGAGGATTTCTTTCCTGAAAGGGTGTTGAATTTTGCTAAATGCTATTTCCGTGTTTATTGAAATGATCGTGTGGGTTTTGTTTTTTACCTTATTGATAAGCTATATTACATTAATTAATTTTCAGATATTAAACCAGTCTTGCCTTCCTATGAAAAACCCCAGTTAATGATGTTATTATATAATTCTTTTTATATATCGCTGGGTTCAATTTGCTAGTAACTTGCTGAGATTTTTGTATGTATATTCATAAGTGATAAGGTCCCTGGATGGCACAGTTTATACTCAACCACTAACTAAATGGTTGGAAGTTCAAGTCCACCCAACAGCACCACAGAAGAAAGACCTGATGATCTACTTCCATAAGATGACAGAACACCTGGAGATGCCATGAGTCAGAACTGACTCAATGACAAAGTTTTTTTTTTTTTTTTTTAATACCATCTATTAGAGATATTGTTCTGTAGTTTTCTTATGATGTTTCTGTCTCATTTTGGTCTTGTGGTAATACTTGTCTCATAGAATGAGTTGGGAAGTTTTCCCTCCTTCACTACTTTTTGGAGTATTTTGTGGAGAATTGGTATTTTTCTTTAATGTTTGGTGGAATTCGGCAGTGAATTATCTTGGCCTGCACTTTTCTTTCAGGATAATTTTTAATTATTAATTCAATCTCTTCACTTGTTATAGGTCTATTCAGATTATCTGTTTCTTCTTGAGTCAGTTTGGTAGTTTGTGTCTTCATCGGAATTTGTTCATTTCATCTAAGTTTTCTTGTTATTGACACACAGTTTTCATTGTATTCCTTTACAATCCTTTCTGTTTCTCTAAGGACTGTAGTAATGTTCCATTTCATTTTCAGTTCTACTAATTTGAGTCTTCTCTCTCTCTCTTTTTTTCTTGGTTGATCTAGCTAAAGGTTTGTCAATTTTGTTGTTTTCAAATAATTGTATTTTGGTTTAATTAATTTTTCTCTACTGCTTTTCTAGTCTCTAATTTTATTAATTTCTGCTCTAATCTTTAATATTTCTTGCTGCTTGCTTTAGGTTTAGAGTGGTCTTATTTTCCTAGTTTCTTAAGGTTGAAAGTAGATTATTGATTTTAGAGCTTTGTTTTTTCTCAATTAGGTATTTGTAGCTATAAATTTTCCTTTAAGCACTGCGTCATCTGCATCCCATAAGTTTTGGTATACTGTGTCTTCATTTTCATTCATTTCAAAGTATTTTCTTATTTCTGTTCTGATTTTTTTCTTTGACTCTAAGAAGGTTATTTAGGAATGTGTTGTTTCATTTCCGTGTATTTGTGAGTGTCTCATTCTGCTTTTCTGTTATTGATTTTTAATTTCATTCAACTGTAATCAGAGAATATATTTGTATTATTTCTATTCTTTTAACTTTATTGAGGTTTGTTTTATGGCATAACATATGGTCTAATAATTTCTGTCTTCCACTGCTTTCCTCTTGTATCTTATGCTTCATCTATATTTCTACACTTATAGGCATATACCAAGGGGAGCTCTGGTAGCATAGTGCCTAAGGCATTTGACTGCTAACCAGTAGGCTGGCGGTTCAAACCCACAAGCCACTCCTCGGAAGGAAGATGGGGCAATCTACTTCCATAGTGCTACTGCCTTGGAAACCCCAGGAGGGGTCGCTATGAGTCAGATCTAACTTGACGGCACATAACAACAACAACAACAACAACAGGCTTATATACCATAATTTCTGGCCTCAAAATATTCACCTGCACTTTGCTTTCCTCATGACAAGCCCTTAGCTGCCATAGCTGCCTGCTGAAACCCCACCAAACCTTAAATTCGGGGCTTAGCGGCCACCTCCTTTGAGAAGTCTTTCCAAATGATGTCTCCAAAAGTAAATTTTCTCTGTAGAACAAAATTCAAAATTGCGTATATATGCGTGTGTGTGTGTGTGTGTGTGTATGCATGTATGCATAAAGGGACCAGGTTTGCTGGTCTGATAGAACCTGGTGGAACCCGTGAGACTATGGCCCCTAGCTGCCCATCAGGTCTGGAACTGAACCTAGTCCTGTGGCTTCCAGCCAAACAAAAGACAAGCATATGAGCTGAACGTTTACATTAGGTAGATGCACTCCTTGGAGAAATCAATCATGGGAGAATGGAAGGGATGTGTATGCACAGGGAAACAGTTCAAGGGGCAGGAGTGCATAGAAGGGAAGGGCACAGGGAATAGATAACTATAGGGAGGAAGTAGGAGGGGAGCTGTCGCATTGTGGGAGATTTCAGTCAATGTCATGAGACAAAATGTATGTGAACCGCTGTACAGAAAATGAATCTGCTCTGTAAACTTTCACGCAAATCACAATAAAAATAAAAAAAAAAAAACAAATAAATTTTCTCTTCTTTGTTCACCATGGGCGTTGCCAACTCCCCACCAGCCTTTGGAAATGCCAAGACAGTTCACAATGACAACTCGAGCCGCTTTGGGAAGTACATTGACATCCACTTCAACTCCAGTGGGGTGATAGAGGGTGCACGGATTGAGCAATTTCTCCTGGAGAAGTCCCGAGTCTGCCGGCAGGTGAGGTCTCTGCCTGTGGGAAGGGACTTCCATTTGGCACCATGCTGCTGCTCATGCTGCGCTGTCCAGAGAAACCTTCTTCTGTCTATGGGAGTAGGATTATGGGAGGCTAGGGGAAGGGGGTGCTGACTCTTCCTTTACTCACTCTATATCTTCTCCCTAGCAATCTCCCCAAACTCACACAGGACTTACATTCTCTCACAGACCTCTAGGCCTACCCTGATACAGGACAAGGACTCCTAGAATTGGATAAGATGATCTTTCCCTAGTGTTCCAGGAAAATAAATGATTGAATTTTCTCTACTTTGAAGTTTTTATTCATATAATTTTGTTTCATACTTTAATTTAACATTATTCTTCAACTGTACTAAAACTGTATCTAAGGCTGTACTTGTCCCCAGTTCAGAGAAGAGTGTGTCTGGGTTGTGTTTGAGCTATGGCAGGTTGAACTTTTATTTTATTTATATTAACTATTACATTAATTTGGGGGGGGGGGATCAATTTAGAACAATTTTGCATTCCAGATGCAAATTGCATTTAGTCATTCTGTGGGATGAGAACTGAATGTCAATATCCAGGAATGATGTAGCCAAGAATAGATGGGGAGTAGGCCAGCTTCATGGATGTGCAAGTTGTGTTGTCACACAGTGTCCTACACTCACTTACTTGCTTTAATGCTCTTCTGTTACTGTCCTGAAATTCTTTTTAATTTTGTCTTTTTAATTTTTACTGTGATTTGGGTGAAAAATTCTTATTAGTTTTGAATGAAACTGATTTTTGTTTTACCCACAAATCATGTAGGCAGTCCTGAATGGCAGAGATCCCAAGATGTGGCATCCACAACATGGGAACACAGAGTGAACACAGTCTTGTCAAGGGAGGTTGCTCTTGTATGGTGGCATAGCTTCTAACACACATGTACACACACACACCAGAATGAGGAAGAGAAAGCAACAGAGGGGTTGGGGCTGAGTGTGAGTGTATGGGTGGCACTTTGACACTATGGAAATCTGGAAAAGGAAGCTCACATTTAGTAACTCCTGCTTGGTGCCAAGCTTTTTCCCTGTTGTAGCTCATTTGATCTTCACAATCATGAGAAACAGATGAAGAACCTGTGTCCAGATAAATTAAGTAGCTTCTCTAGGTTCATAGATGTAGAAAGTAGTGGAGTCTTTCTGACTCTGATCTACCCTTTCTAGAAGCTTGCATTCCTTCACAGAGAAGTTGATGTATTCACAGAACTGGTTACTCAAGGGAACAAAAAAACAGAACCAAGGTCATTAAGTCAATTGTGACTCATGGCGACCCCATGTGTTAGAGTAGATGATCTCCATAAGGCTTTCTTGGTTGTGATCTTTATGGAAGCAGATCACCAGGCAGGCCTTTTTTGTGGCTGGGTGGGTTTGAACCACTAACCTTTAGGTGAACAGCGAGTCACAAACCACTTGTGACATCCAGGAACCCCTATAAAGGACAAGAATTTATAAACAGGTTAGAAACAAGCCTTGTCCATGATAAGAGAGAAGCCAAAAATTTGACACTGCTCTACTATAGAATATGAGAGACATTGGTGTTCAGTGGTAGAATTCTTGCCTTCCATGTGAGGGACATGGGTTTTATTCCTAGCCAAGGCACCTTATAAGCAGCCACAACCCATTTGTCAGGGGAGGCTTGCATGTTTCTAGAGCTTCCAAACTAAGACAGACTAGGAAGAAAGACTTGCCAATCTACTTCTAAAAAATCAGCCAATGAAAACCCTATAGATCACAATGGTCTTATAATGTTGTACATGGGGTTGCCAATGACAGCTAACAAAACAAAACAAAACACCACCACCATACTATGGAATGCTGGACAAAGTAAAAAATGATGAGGAGGCCTGTACGTGCTAATGTGGAAAGATTGCCAAGACTCATATTTAGATGGAAAAGAGGAAGTTGCAAAACACTATGTTCAGGATAAGCCCATTTATGTAAAAAGAAAAAGAAAACTATTTAATGCAGTAGTGCCTAAGGCATTTGAATGCTAGCTAGAAGGCTGGCAGTTTAAACCCACTAGCCACTGCTTGGCAGGAAGATTGAGCAATCTACTTCTGTAGAGATACTGCCTCAGAAACCCAAAGAGGGAGCACTATGAGTCAGATCTGACTTGACGGCAGTGAGTTTTAGTTTTTATAGTGGGTATATCAAGTGTTTGGAAAGAAATACAGACCCATCAAATGGTTCCAGGGAGAGGAGGGGAATTTGAGGAAGGGAAAGGCAGAGTGAAGGGAAACTTTTACCTTTTATCACTCTATTCTTTTTTTAAAAAATGCATTTTATTGAAATATAATTTATGTACAGTGAAATAAGTGACATGGGTCAATGCATTTTTTGTTGTTGGAGTGTCTCTCCCCTCCCCTCCCATCCCTGGCAAACAAAAGAGAAAATTTCTCTCCATATATAAACCTTTCCTTGACCCTCCACAACAACAAACTAATACTATATTTGTCCTTCTGTGATTGACTTATTTCACTCAGCATAATGTCCTCCAATTTCATCCATATTATGCAGTGTTTTGCAGACTCTGTA
>NW_006922199.1:1196207-1204215 GCF_000298275.1 Orycteropus afer afer
TCTCTTGTAAGGTTGGTCTGGTTTTAACAAATTCCCTTAATTTCTGCTTATCTGGAAATGTCCTAATTTCACCATCATATTTGAGGGACAGTTTTGTTGGGTACATAATTCTTGGTTGGAAATTTTTTCTTTCAGCATTTTATATATACCATCCCACTGTCTTCTCACCTGCATGGTTTCTGTCGAGAAATCCAAGCTTAGTCTTATTGGCTGCCCCGTGTAGGTAACTTTTTGTTTTTCCCGTGCTGCTCTCATGATTCTTTCTTTGTCTTTGGTTTTGGTGAGTTTGGTGATGATATGTCTTGGTGTTTTTCTTTTGGGGTCTATACTGTTTGGGGTTCACTGGACTTCCTGGATGGATATATTCTCATCTTTCACCATATCAGGGAAATTCTCCTCCAACAAATCTTGGACAATTTTCTCAGTCATTTCATTATTCTCTTCCTGTTCTGGAATTCCAATGACACATAGGTTATTCCTTTTGATGGTATCCCACACGAACCTTAGGCTTTCTTCATTTTGTTTTGACCTTTTTTCTGATTGATCCCTTTCCAAGGAAGTATTCAGGTATTTGTCTTCAATGTCATTAATTCTGTCTTCCACTGCATCAATTGTACTCCTTTGCCCTTTCAATGTGTTATCTATTTCTGACAATTTAGTATTAATCTTCTGGATTTCTACCTGTAGATTTAGAATCATTTCTAATTTTTCATTTATTTTGTCATTCTGTTCTTGTATTTTCTTCTAAAATTTTTCTAGGGTTTTTTCTGTGTTTTCCTTGGTCTGTCTCTCAGTCCTTTGAAGATTCCTAAATATAATTCTTTTGAATTCCTTATCAGGGAGTTCCAATGCTGTGTCTTCCTCAGGGATGAGTTTTGGGTCTGTATCCTGGTCCCTTGTTTCTCCTGCTTTATCTTGCTTCTTTGTGTGGACTGTAATGCTCTGTTGTCTCTGAGGCATTATGATGGTTTTGTGTTTATATTTATTTGGTGATTATATGTTGGAGTGACTTGCCCACAATTTTTGTTTTCTTTGTATGTTATCTATACAGGCAGGGTACTGTGCTGTGCTCCTCTATTCACTAGTTGACAGTACTTATACACTCACCACCTGTCTCCTTTCCTTTGTCAGCCTCTTGTATGTCCTTGCCAACCCTGGCAAAGAAACGGACTTGTTAGGTCCCTGGTATCCAAATGAGAATGCTATCACTTCAAAATCCAAAATGGTTGCCACTTATAAACATTCAAAATGACTGTGCCCTCGGTCACTTTAAATAACCAAAATGGCCACTGCTTATAAACATTCAAAATGACTGTGCCCTCGGTCACTTTAAATATCCAAAATAGATGCCATGCGTAAATAATCAAAATGGCTGCACTCTCCAGACAGCAGAAAGTCCACAGCTCAGGTTGTCTCCCTCCTTGCTGTTTCCCTTCCTAGTCATAGGCCTCCAGAGCCATTGTCCCTGCAGCCCTTGGTGACTGGGACTGATCTTTAGGTCAATTCTCAGGTCCCAACACCACTTGGAAGTATTTAGGCTGTTGGTCTCCTCAGAGTAGCTGACAGTCCGCAGCTCTGACTGTCTCTGTATGCACTCTTTTCATTCAGGTTTTTCCACTAATTGGTGCCTAATTCACTTCTGTGTAGTTCCTTTCAAAGCTCAGGGTTCCAGGATTATCTTCTGTATCTCTGTCAATTGTTTTTTCTTTTCTTTGTTGAAGAGGGTCTGTGTCGCTTATCTGCCTATTCCTCCATCTTACCAGACGTCCTATCACTATATTCTTTAGGAATGTTTGAATTTACACCAGGAATGAATTTATAAATTGTGTTTTTTAAAAATAAAAGGCTTAAATAACTTTGTGGGAATCACATCTCTAGTGAGTTACTAAAGAAAATAAGAAAACTCTATGACAGATTGTAAAGCACACGGGAGTCTGAATCAGAGAACCTTAATTCACTCACACATGACCAGAGTGCAGGCTCTTTCAGGCTGTGAGGAGCAGATAAGATGCAAATGAACAAATAGCATGGGGTGAGTCCACAGAGGAAGGTGGAAGCCACAGAGGAAGCCTTTGGCTCTGAGCTGTGGGGATGAGCCAGGCTTTGAAGTCCATGATAAAGGTGGCAGCCAAGCCTTCCTTGAGTCAATGCCAGAGGCATGGAACAGCTGGGGAGAACTTGTCCTGAGGGCCAGGGGTCAGGGAAACAGTGCCAAGACTCCATAGCCTTAGGGAATTGCTTACAACCTTCTCTCTGGATTGCCTCTCTCCAGGCCCAGGAAGAGCGGAACTATCACATCTTCTATTGCATGCTCATGGGGATGACTGCTGAGGAGAAGAAGCTACTGTCCCTGGGAATGCCCTCTGAGTACCACTACTTGACCATGGTGAGGCCTACCCTGTCCACACTCCCTTCCCACCTCTCCTCTCAGTGAAAAATTGAGAAAGTGGGCTAGGCTTAGGAAGAAAGACAAGTATCTTCTCAAACCCTGTGCATACTTCTGCAGAAAAGCCCAAACTCCTGCCAGGCCTCTAAATTCCCACTTAACTTCTGTCTTTGGCATCACATTACAGAAATTTACACTTCTCGATGTGCTCCTCATTTTCTGATACTGAATTTTACCTCTATGCCTCAAACTGAACCCACTGTCCTTCTCTACAAACTTAATCATTTTGTCCTGCTAGGCTGAAGACTTCATGTCACCCCAGTGTGTCATTGGGGAGTCATCTGCACTCCTCAACTCTCCTCACTTTCATAGTCGATCACCCATCCTCATAGATGTCCCTGAAAATAGAACTTCCTGGAAGTCTTGTCATTGTTCCTGGCTGTGCTCCATTGCCTAGGACAATGTAGCACAAATAGCCACCCTGTTCAAATGAATGGATGAGTTCTCTCTCTCAAGTATCTTTCCTATACAATGCCTGTCCTCTGTGTGCAACACCTCAAAGGCCTTCATCATCTCTTGCCTGGACTGTTGCAGTAGTTTTCTGACCCTCTAATCTATCTTCTACTATGTAGCCAAAATTATCTTCCTAAACTGCTGGTCTGACTGTGTAATGTCTCTGGTTAAAATTCTTCAGTGACTCCCATTGCTTGGAGGGTACAAATCTAAGCTTCTTGACATGGCTTCATGATCTGACTTGCCAACCTCTTCTGCTTCAACTCTTGACTACAACCTCTGTATAGCCTGCCTCTGTCAGCCTAGGTACCGACATCTTGGGGCCTCCTCCTTGGTGGCCTTGCTCATATTGTCCTTGGCCTAAACTGCCCTGTTCCTAGTTCCTTCCCCTGGGAGGTGATCCCCATTTCTGGGTAAGCTTGTTCCCATTCTGTGGTCTCATTATTGACATCTTGGATGAAGCAATGTGTTGCTTACCTGTCCCCTTGGGTGCACACACTTAAGAATTTCCACTTGGGAATTTCCAGCAAGTAGTACAGGGCCTGGCACACAGTGGCCCTTGAAAAGCACTTTTTAATGACTGAACTTACTCTATTTTCAAGAGTTTGGTAAGGCAGTTGTCACTGATCCTATCAGAAGGAGTACAAATGGAGGCTCATGGCAGTTAAAGGCTAGATACAGGTCCACACTACAAACTATGATAAAACTGACAATTCTAAGCAGATCTCATGGGTTCTCACTTGCACTTCCATTCTCATGCCAGGCTTTGCTTCTCTTTCTTTTTGTTAAGCTTTAGGATATGGGGTGGAAAAAGTGGGGCACAGTGGAGGATGGCCTCAGCATTAGGGATCTCTTCATCCTGAAAGCACAGGTTCTCTGAGGGAATTTCCCTGGCCCTCTTTCTCTAGCTGCCTGGCACAGCTCTGGTCATCCTTGAGTAAGGAACACATTCAGATTCTAGCCTGATCCCCATTTTGAGCCCTAGGACCTAGGCACTAAGGTGTATTAGGTTCTGGCTCAAAATTTCTTATTAATTCTCCTCTCTTTGGCCTGCTGGGGCCCCTACTTTGTGTATGTGGTGGGTCTGGCCAAATATCTGAGAAATAAGTGAATCAGTAATGAATATCTATATGTGCCTGCTTTGTGCCACTCAGTGGGCTGTTTACTAAGACTCTCTCTAATCTTTATCACTTCTGTGAACAGTAGGTATGATGCTCTCTGTTTTGATATGGGAACGCTGATGTGCAGAAAAGCAAAATGTCTTGATCAAGTTCACCCAGGTCAGAGCTGGCAGCAGAGCATGACCATGTGTCCACAATTTTTACAGTTTCTGAGCTAGAGCCTTGATGTTGCCCTGTAGGGTTCACACATAGTTTATGAAGGATGACTTATCAAGGTCTTTTGGCCGAGTCCCTGAAACAGCCTTGCTTCACTGATCCTGGATGGGAGAGTGGATGTACAGGCAGGGAATGTCTTCAGTGGCATTCTCTTAGCTCATGGCATAAGAACTAAGATGAGTAAAAGACAGCAGTGAAAGGGGTTGCTGGTCTGGGGGAAGACATTGGAATATGCCTCATGAGGCCATGTGGAGGGCCCCAATAAGCTGCTATGCCCTGTTTTGCAGGGGAACTGCAGCTTCTGTGAGGGTCTCAGTGATGCCAAGTACTATGCCCACATCCGCTCAGCCATGAAGATCCTCATGTTTTCTGACTCTGAGAACTGGGACCTGAGCAAGCTGCTGGCAGCCATTCTCCACCTGGGGAACATGGAATTTATAGGTAATGCTGCTTCCACCCAGACCTAACCCTGGGAAGGGAGAGCGGGGGGCTGCAACAGGAGAAGGATGTCTCTAGGGGTTCACACTGGAAGGGCTTGTAGAGGTTCTGTAACTCAATCTGCCCTTAAGCAGATGAGGAAACTGAGGCCCAGGGGAAGACTGTGAGGCCAGCCCAAGATCTTTCCAAGAAGAGAAAGATATTATCTTGAACCTGTGTCCACCACCTTGGGAGTCCCTGGGGAGTACAGTCAAAGTGTTCAGCTGATTGAAACGTTCAGGTTTGAGTCTCTCCAGAGCATCCTCAGATGAAAAACCTGATAAACTTCTTCCAAAAAAATAAGCCACTTAAAATCCTGTGGAGCACCTTTCTACTCTGACACCAATAATGTCACCAAAAGTAAAAATTGACTTGAGGGCAACTGGTTTTGGTCCTCAGCTTGAGCACCCACATGCAGAGCCTTTTGATAGGTTTCTTTGCTTGTATCTTTCCACGTCTGTCATCCCCTGCACCCAGAAGTGGGGGAAGAGCTGCAGGAAGGGAAGAGGGAGGGTGCACCCAACCACAAGGTAGGCACAATGAAAACCATAAAAGAAGGATGAGATTTGCTCACAGATGGGTTGGCAGGGAGTACCAAGCCATGGGGACTCTGATGTTTCCTTATGAGCTGCACATCTGAGCTTTGATGTTGCTGTGGAGTTCATACTTGGTTATAGGTATGGTCTGTAGATTAGAATGTCAGATATATTAATGTGGCTGCATGGATGATGAAATGGATTCTGAGATGAACCTGACTCAGAGCAAACAATAGGAATGTAGATGGGAGGAGGGCCAATCCGATATCACACATTCATAATCCCTGAAGTCCTCTCTTAGCAAGGACTCACTGACCTTCTACCACATGCCTAGCCCTGTACTAGAGCTATTTATGGAGGTAGTATATAATCAAGAACCAATGGTATTGAAGGAAGAATTCCAAGCTGCACTGAAAAAAAATTGCAAAAAATAAGGCTCTAGTAACTGATGGAATATCCATTGAGATGTTTCAACAAGCCGATGCAGTGCTGGAGGCACTTACTTGTTTATGCCAAGAAATCTGGAAGACAGTTACCTGGGCAACTGACTGGAAGAGATCGATATTTTTGCCCATTCCAAAAAAAAGAGATCCAATATGAAAAAATTACTAAACAACATCATTAATATTACACCCAAGTAAAATTTTGCTGAAGATAATTCAAAAATGGATGCAGCAGTATATTGACAGGGAATTTCCAGAAATACAAGGTAGATTTAGAAGAGGACATAGCATGAGGGATATCATTGCTGATGTTAGAAGGATCTTGGCTGTAAGCAAAGAATACAAGAAAGATGTTTACCTGTGTTTTATTGACTGTGCAAGGGTGTTTGACATTGTGGATCATAACTTATTATGGATAACATTATGAAGAATAGGAGTTCCAGAACACTTAACTGTTCTCATGAAGAACCTAGATATAGATATATTATTCAAGCAGAACAAGGGTATACTGCATGGTTTAATATTAGGAAGGGTGTGTGTCAAGGTTGTATCATTTCACCATACTTATTCAGCTTTATGCTGAGCAAGTAATCAGAGAAACTGGGCTACATGAAGAAGAATGTGGTATCAGGATTGGAGGAAGACTCATTAACAACCTGCAATATGCAGAGGACACAATCTGCTTGCTGAAAGTGAAGATGACTTGAAGCACTTACTGATGAAGATCAAAGACTACAGTCTTCAGCATGGATTACATCTCAACATAAAGAAAACAAAAATCCTCACAACTGGACCAATAAGAAACATCACAATAAATGGAGAAAAATATTGAAGTTGTCAGGGATTTCATTTTACTTGGATCCACAATCAACATCCATGGAAGCAGCAGTCAAGAAAACAGATGTAGTATTGCACTGGGAAAAACTGCGGCAAAAGACCTCTTTGAAGTGTTAAGAAGCAAAGATGTCACTTTGAACACTAAGGTGCACCTAACCCAAGCCATCTATTTCAACTGCCTCATAAGCATGTGAAAGCTGGACAATGAATAATCAAGACCAAAAAAGAGTTGATGCCTTTGAATTGTGATGCTGGTGAAGTACAATGAAAATACCATGGATTGTCAGAAGAATGAACAAACCGATCACAGAAGAAGTATACCTGGAACGCTTCTTGAAAGTGAGAGTGGCCAAACTGTCTCACCTACATTAGTCATGTTGTCATAAGGTACTACTCCCTGGAGAAGGATATCATGCTCTGTAAAGTAGAGGGTCAGCAAAAAAGGGAAAGACCGTCAACAAGATGGATTGACACTATGACTGCAACAATGGGCTCAAGCATAGCATAAATTGCAAGGATGATGCAGGATCAGGCAGTTTTTTGTACTGTTGTACATGGCACTGCTATGAGTAAGCACTGACTCGATGACACCTAACAACAACAGCAATTAAGAACCATACTCCAACAAATTTCAAGACCTAGAAGAAATGGACAGATTTTTAGAAACACACCTAAAGATTTAGATTTAGTGTATCTAAACTAACACAGACTGAAGTAGAAAATCTGAACATACTCATAACAAAATAAGAAATCAAACAGGTCATTAAATAACAATACTAATAATAATAATAAAGTACCAACAAAATCAGTCCTAACCAAAAAGGTTGTAGTCACTTCTTGGCCACAGCCATCCATGCAGGGAAAGCAAGCAGTTGGACCTGTGTGCTTGGGACCATGGTCATGTCAAGCTCAATTGGCATACCACACTCTGGTAGCATAGTGCCTAAGGCACTTGACTGCTAACCAAGAGGCTGGCAATTCAAAGCCACCAGCCACTCCTCGGAAGGAAGGTTAGGCAATCTACTTCCGTAGTGATGCTGCCTCGGAAACCCAAGGAGGGGTCACTATGAGTCAGGTCTGACTCAACAGCACATAACAACAACAACTAAACAAAAACATTGTTCCATATCGTACTTTGGCAAGTAGCAACAGGGATCTTAAAAGCTTGCATGCAACCATCTAGATGCAATGATGAGTCTTCTCATCTAGAACAAAGAACCTCAGCCTATATGACTATGAGACCAGAAGAACTAGATGGTGCCCAGCTACCACTGTCAATCACTCAGAGAAGGATCTATGTGGGTGATCCTGGATAGATTGGGAGAACAATGTGGAACACAACTCAAAATCATTAAAAAAAAAAAAAAAAAAGCCCAGTTTTGCTGGTCTGATAGAGCCTGGTGAGACCCCTGAGACTATGGCCACTAGTTACCCTTCAGGTCTGGAACTGAACTCACTCCTGTGGTTTCCAGCCAAACA
>NW_006922199.1:1204315-1204894 GCF_000298275.1 Orycteropus afer afer
TGAGACTACGGCTCTTACTTGCCCTTGAGGTCTGGAAATGAACCAACGCCTGTAGCTTCCAGCCAGACAAAAGACAGGCATATGAGCTGATCATTTACATTAGGTAGATACACTCCTTGGAAAGATCAATCATGGTAGAATAGAAGGGCTGTGTATACACAGGGAGACAACTTGAGGGGGAGATAGGAGTGCATAGGAGGGAAGGACATGGAAAAGGTAATGATAGGTAGGAAGTGGGAAGAGAGCTGTTGCATTGTGGGCAATTGCAGTCAATGTCATGAGACAAAGTGTATTTGAACTGCTGTATGGAGAATGAATTTATTCTGTGAACTTTCACACAAATCACAATAACATTATTTAAAAAAGAACAAAGATACCATGGGCAATAATCAGGAGAAGTAATAGATATAATAATGTTGTTGTTGTTGTTGTTATGTGCTGTCTAGTTGGACCCAACTCATAGCGACCCCTCCTTGTATTTCCAAGGCGTATCACTATGGAAATAGATTGCCCCATCTTCCTTCCGAGGAGTTGCTGGTGGGTTTGAACTGCCAGCCTTCTGGTTAGCAGTCAAGTGCC
>NW_006922199.1:1205309-1207349 GCF_000298275.1 Orycteropus afer afer
CTCCTTGGGTTTCCGAGGCAGTATCACTACGGAAGTAGGATTGCCCAACCTTCCTTCCGAGGAGTGGCTGGTGGGTTTGAACTGCCAGCTGTCTGGTTAGCAGGCAAGTGTCTTAGCCACTATGCTACCAGAGCTCCCTAAGGAAAGTTAGAAGAAATTATATTAGAGGACAGTATGGGAGAAAAAAAGACATGAAGTATTAAATATAGGAGGTCTAGGGCATACAGTGAGAAGATACAGCATACACTTCATTGGAGTCCTAAAGGAAAGAAGAAAGGCATAAGCAATAATGTGAAGAAATAATGGCCGATTCTAGAACTAATGAAGACACTAATTCCAGAGCAGTGAGAAAGGACAGACTTCAATAAACATGGATCACTAACTCACACCATATAAGAATATCTACTGCAGCCAACACCCAGCATTATATTCAATGGAGAATGATTGAGAGTTTTCCTCCTTGAAATCTGAAACAAGATAAGAATGCCTTCTTTCACTGAAAACATTCCCCTTATAAATGGGAACCAGATAAGGATGCTCTCTATCACCATTCCTATTCAACATTGTATTGGAAGTCTTAACCAGGACAATAAGGCAGGAAAGGGAAATAAAAGGCATCCAAATTAAAAAGGAAGAGGTAAAACTATCCCTATTTGCAGATGATATGATTCTATATGTAGAAAAACCCAGAGACAAAGCAAGAAAACTACGGGAACTAATTGAAAGACTCAACAAACTGGCAAGGTACAAGATCAACATACAAAAATCAGTTGAATTCCTCTACATCAACAAAAGAATCTCTGAAAAAAAAAAATATAAGGAAAACATAACATTTACAATAGCTACCAAAAAGATAAAATGCTTAGGAGTAAATCTTACCAAGACACAAAAGACCTATACAAAGAAAACTACAAAACACTACTACAAGAAACTAAAAGCAAACCAAAACCAAACTCACTGCCATTGAGTCAGATCCAATTCATAGAGACACCTCCCCACCCCCCGAGGCAGTATCACTACAGATGTAGATTGCCCAATCTTCCTTCCAAGGAGTGGCTGGTGGGTTTGAACTGCCAGCCTTCTGGTTAGCTGTCAAATGCCTTAGGGACTATGCCACCAGAGCTCCCATGAACTAAAAGAGACCTACAAAAATGGAAGAACATACCATGTTCATGGTTAAGAAGACCAAACATTATGTAAATGTCAATACTATCCAAAGCAGTCTGTAGATATAATACAATCCCAATCCAGATTTCATCCACATTCTTTAAGGAGATGGAAAAAACAATCACAAATTTTATATGGAAAGGAAAAAGACCTTGAATAAGCACTACTAAAAAAGAAGAATAAAATAGGAGCTCTCATACTTGCTGATTTCTAAACCTACTATACAGCCACAGTATTCACAACAGCCTGGTTTTGGTACAATGACAGAAACATAGACCAGTAGAACATAATTGAGAATTCAGGAGTAGATCCACCCATCTACTGATCTTTGACAAAGGGCAGGAATACGTTAAATGGAGAAGAGGTAGTCAACAAATGAGTCTAGTAAAACTGTATATCCATTTGCATAATAAAATAAAAATGAAACAAGATCCATATCTCACACTATACACAAAAACTAATGCAAGATGCATCAAAAACCTAAATGTAAAACCTAAAAGTATAAAGATCATGAAAGAAAAATATGAGAAATCTTAGGGGCCCTAATCTATGGCATAAATAGATTGTCAAACACAACCAAAACTGCACAAATAGCAGAAAATAAACTAAATGGCTTCTAAAAAGTTAAATTCTTATGGTCATCAAAAGACTTCTCCAAATGAATAAAAAGAGAACCTACAGATTAGAAAAAAATATTCAGCAAAGACATTTCTGACAAGGGACTTATCTCTAAAATTTATAGAAAACTTAGAAGCCTTAAGAACAGAAAGATAGATTTAGGCTCAAACTTAAGGGCCCTAATATTTGGTATAAATAGACTACCAAGCATAATTCAAAATGCACCAACAGCAGAAGAGAAGCCAGATGATTGGG
>NW_006922199.1:1208489-1214362 GCF_000298275.1 Orycteropus afer afer
AATGACATGAGACAAAGTATATGTGAACTGCTGTATGAAAAGTGAATTTACTCTGTAAATCTTCACCCAAATCCTAATAAAAAAAATAAAAAAAAAAGAACAGAAAGATAAGCTATCCAATTAAGAAATTTGTAGACTACATTAATAAACACTTCAGCCAAGAAGATATTCTAGTGGCCAACTAACACATAAAGAAATGTTCACTGTCTTTAATCTTTAAGAAAACAAACAAACAAACAACTCACTGCCATCAAATCAATTCTGACTCATAGTGACCCCACTGGGTTTCCAAGGCTATAAATCTTTACACAAGCAGACTGCCTTATCTTTCTTCTGTGGAGTGGCTGGTGGGTTTGAACCACCGGCCTTTTGGTTAGCAGCCAAATGTCTTAACCACTACACTACCAGGTCTCCTTCATTAGTCATTGTTGTTGTTGTATGCTATCGAGTCAGACCTGACTCATAGCGACCCCTCCTTGGGGTATCACTTGCAGTATCACTACAGAAGTAGATTGCCCCATCTTCCTTCCGAGGAGTGGCTGGTGGGTTTGAACCACCAGTCTTCTGATTAGCAGTCAAGTGCCTTAGGCACTATGCATTAGTCATTAGAGAGGTGCAAATCAAAAAAATGATACATCATCTCATCCTAGCAATGATGAAAAAGTTCAACAAAACAGAAAACAACAAATACTGGCCAGAGTGTAGAGAGATGGTAACTCTCATTCACTACTTGTAGGACTGTAAAATGTAGCAACCGTTTGGAATATGGCATGGAGTATCCTTAGAAAGTTGGAAATAGAAATGCCATTTGATACAGCAATCCTATTACTCCTAAAGAAGCGAGAGCTGGGACACAAATAGATATAAGCACTCCCTTGTTTGTTGAAGCATTATTCACAATAGCAAAGAGATGGAAACAACCCAAGTGTCCATCAATGGATGAATGGATAACCAAACAATGGTATGTACACCCAATGGAATGCTATGCAACACTGAAAAACAGTGAAGAATCTGCGAAACACCTCATAACATAGATAAACTTGGAGGACATTATTCTGAGTGAAATAACCAATCACAGTAGGACAAATATTATATTAGTCCACTATCGTGAAAACTCAAGGAGAGGTTTGCACGTGGAAGGAAACTTTCTTTATTGGTTACCAGGGATGGGAGGGGAAGGGAAGGAAAATTACAAACTAGGAAAGAAACTGTATTAATTTGGTTGACGGGAAAGGCAATAAATCAAAAGTAAATGACCAGCACAATAATACTAAGGAAAAGGAAGACACAGAGAGATGGATAAGAGTCATGGACAATGAAGGTAAACATTATTACATATGCAATCCTGCATTATCATTAAAAACAAACAATCTACAAGTGGATACATAGGTAGAAAGGCAAGATGATCAGCTATAGGTAAGTATAAGTTCTTGGAGGCTACAGGTCCGAGTTCCAAGTGCCAGGCTCTAGGGGCTGGGTCCAAACCCCTCAACCTTGGGTTTCAGCTTTGCCTCTTGCTCCCAGCCCACTGAAGCTAGAGGCTTTTCTTCAGCCAAGCAGCTGCTGGCTGCTGAGCCTAAAAAGCCCAAGGTCGACAAATAAAATGGTACAGTCCCAATATCACCAAACAACACAGCAGGCCACTAATTCAAGTCCAGAAAAGGTACCAAGATTGGCAGGGTATGGAAGACTACTGAACAACAACTTGGCAACATGCGGGGTTCAAGCTTGCCAAAAAGCTAGAGACCTTCCTCAATGCTGCTTCTTATATACTGGTAGCAGACCACATGCACATCCCTAAGGCAGCTACACAGCTGCTCCAGTAGAGTCCACCAAAGAACTGATTGCCAGTCTCACCAGGTGAGATAAGTACATCCAGCTGCCCAGCCATTCAACCAGACCCAGCCAAGTTGACACACAACCTTAACTACCATATGGGCTCAGGACCATAGTTACAGGGAACATCAAGGTCAATTGGCATACAGTCTACAAAGACAATGTTCTATATCTTACTTTGGTAAGTAGCAACCAGTATCTTAAAAGCCCGTGAGAGGCCACCTAAAGTGCAAGTATTGTTCTTTCCTGTTTGAAACAAAGAAAAGTGAAGAAAATCAAAGACACAGGGAAACAATTAATCCAAGGGATTAGTGGACCATGTGAACCTCAGCTACCATGAGCCCAAGACCAGAAGATCTAGATGGTGCCCAGCTACCACTGCCAACCATTCTGAAAAGAGATCACAATAGGAAATCCTGTATAGAGGACAAAAGTGGAATAAAATTCAAAATCATAGAAAAGACCAGGCTTACTGCTCTGATAGAGACTGGTGGAACTCCTAAGACTATGGCCCTTAGGTACCCTTCAACCCCAGAGCTGAACTCACTCCTCCTGGCTTGACTTTCAGCCAAACAATAAACAGGCCTATGAGGTGAACAATAATACCAGGGTGGTACACACTCCTTAGAACTACCAACCCTACAAGATCAAAAGTGCAACATTTGCCCAGGGATAAAGCTCAGAAGGCAGGAATGAGTGGGAAAGAAGGACAAAGTAAATTGTAACCACAGGGAGAAATGTGAAGAGTGTTGTTACATTTGGAGATTGTAATCAATGTCACAAAAAAAAAAAAAATGTGTATGAATTGTTGAATGGAAAACCAATTTTCTCTGTAAACTTTCACCCAAATCACAATAAAAAGTTAAAAGATAAAGAAAAGAATGTCCCCTCTCAGCACTCCTATTCAATATTTATTGAAGATTGTAGCCAGAGGAATCAGGCAAAAAAAAAAAAAAAAAGAAGAAGAAAAGAAATAAAAGGAATCAATATTGGAAAGGAAGGCAGAAAACTATTTCTGTTTGGAGAATAGAAATGATCCTAGACATGATTCTGTACATAGAAAATCCCAAAGAATCCACAAGAGGTAATAGAATTTAGCAAAGTTTCAGGATACAAGGTCAACACACAAAAATCTGTTGAGTTTCTATACATAGCAGTGAGAAGTCTGGAAAGGAAATTAAGAAAACAATTCCATTTACAATAACATCTAAGGAAATAAAACACCTAGAAATAAATGTAATCAGGAATGTGAAAGACTTACATAATGAATATTATAAATCACTGCTAAAGAGATTAAAGAAAACGTAAATAAATGGAAAGACATTCTAGGTTCATGTATTGGAAGACATAATATTGTTAACATGTCAATACTATCCATAGAAATCTATAGATTCAACATAATCCCAATCAAAAAGAATTCCAACAGCCTTCTTTACAGACATGGAAAAAACAATCTTCAGCTATACATGGAATGGTAAGAGGTCCTGAAGCTAAAGCAATTCTGAGGTAAAAGAACAAAGTAGGAAGACTCGCATATCCTGGTTTCAAAATATACTATATTTTGGGGATTTTTTGTGGTTGTTGTTGTTGATATATTGCTACAGTAATCAAAATAGTAATCAAAAACTGGTATAATAATAGATGCATAGACCAATGGAATATAATTGAGAACCCAAAAATGAACCCATGTATCTATGGTCAAACGAGCTCTGGTGGTGCAGTGGGTAAGGCATCTGGATGCTAACCAGAAAGTCAGTGGTTCAAAAACACTGGCTGCTCTGCAGGAGGAAGATGAGGCAATCTACTTCCTTAAAAATTTGTAACCTTGGAAGCCCAATGGGGGTCGCTATGAGTTGGAATCTGCTTGATGGCAGTGGGTTTTGGTTTTACCTATGGTCACCTGATTTTTGGCAAGTGTGCTGTCTTGATTCTCTAGTGCTGTTATAAAAGACATACCACAAGCAGATGGCTTTAACAAATAGATATTTATTCTCTTAAAGATTAGGAGGCTAAAAGTTCAAATGCAGAGTGCTGACTATAGAGGCTGGATAAGGTTCCTTGACCTTTGGCTTTAGCTCTGCCTCTTATTCAAGGCCCACTAGAGCTAGAGGCAAGGAGCTCTAGTGGTGCAGTGCCTAAGACATTTGATTGCTAACTGGAAAGTTGGTAGTTCTAAACCCACCAGCCACAGATGGGACAATCTACTTCCATAAAGATTTAATGCATTGGAAACCCAATGGTGGTTACTTTGAGTTGGAATCAACTAGATAGCAGTGGGTTTGTTTTTTCTTTTGGAGCTAGAGGCATCTCCTAAATTAGACAGCTGTGGGCTGCTGAGGCCGATGAACCCAAGTTCAGCAAGTAAAATGACACAGTCCCGAGATCAGCAGACAACACGGCAGACCACTGAGATGAAGGCTCAGCTGAGTGCAGGATCCAGATGGGCCAAGAGCTAGAGACTTTTCTCTAAAGTTTTTCTTATATACTGGAAGCAGGGCACACCCTGAAGGCAACTACTTAGCTTCTCACAGCAGATTCCGCCATGGAGGTGATTACAATTTCATCGTGGGGTATAATGACAGGCAGCTGCCCAGCGACTGAAAACCATAGCCCAGCCAGGTTGACATATAACTTTAACTACTGCAGGTGCTAAAATCATCCAATGGAGAAGGAGAAGTCTCTTCAGTAAATGATACTGGGAAAATTGTATTTCCAGATGCAGAAGAATGAATCAGGATACATACACAAAAATCAGTTCAAAATACATTAGGGACTTAAGTGTAAAAACCAAAACCATAAAATTCTTAGAAGAAAATATAGGCCAACTTTTTAACATTGGATTATTTGATATAATAACAAAAGCACACACAAAAAAGACAAAATAGATCAATAGGACTTTGTAAAAATTAAATACAAATAGTCCCTGACTTACAAAGTGGTCCTGTTCTGACAACACTGTCATAAGTCAATTCTGACATAAGCCAAAAATCTCACTTTTTAAAAAAGTTTTCACTATCATTGCCTTTTATTATCAGTATTTTTATAAATCTGATTTTTATTTATCTTTGGTGGTTGGAAACATTACATACAAACTTTCTGATATACATGTTGTCCTTGTTGCTGTTATGTGCTGTTGAGTCGGACCCAACTCATAGCAACCCCTCCTTGGGTTTCTGAGGCAGTATCACTATGGAAGTAGATTGCCCGACCTTACTTCTGAGGGGTGGCTGGTGGGTTTGAACTGCCAGCCTTCTGGTTAGCAGTCAAGTACCTTAGGCACTGCACTACCAGAGCTCCTACTTTAATACATACAAACGTAAAAAAACACAAAATTCCTGAAAACTTACTCTCCTAATGAAAAGTGGGACAACACTGGCATTTTGTCAGTTGTGCCAATATTCCACTTGTGGAAGGTTCTGGATTATCTGTATTACACCTGGGAATAAGGATGGCATTTTCAGTCAGAAAATTAGTGAGAGTTTTCTGCATGGTCCCCCCTTTTTTTTTTCCTTCATATATTTATGGTGACATCTCACTGCTTCCTGAATCTGCTTATCACCATTAACAAAGCATTCAGCATTTGGGTTCACATTTTCACACAATGGAAGCCCCTGATTTAGTTCAGAAAACCAAATCTATATGGCAGTATTTTGAACAGTAAATTATATAATTGAACATCTGAGACTGATAACATTAGCAAATTACATGCTGCAACATTGTAAGTAGTACATATTACTAATGGTAAGATGTATATAAAAAAAGAGAGTATGGTTATAAGTGAAGTTCATTGTAACATAAATACATCATAAAGATGTTCATCAAAGACTTTACCCAAAAAGTGAAAAGAAAACTACTAATTAGGGAAATATCTTCAGGAACTGTGTATCTGATAACAGTCTAATATTCTATCTATCTATCTATCTATCTATGTGTGTGTACACACACACATATTGTTGTTGTTGTTGTTGTTATGTGCCGTCGAGTCAAACCCGACTCATAGCGACCCCTCCTTGGGTTTCCAAGGCAGTATCACTACG
>NW_006922199.1:1215187-1217653 GCF_000298275.1 Orycteropus afer afer
CCTCCTGCTCCCAGCCCACTGGAGCTAGAGGCGTTTCTTCACTCAGACAACTGCTGGCTACTGAGGCTGAGAAGCTCCAAGGTTGACAGGGAAAAAGGCACAGTTCCGATGTTACCAAACCACACGACAGGCCATTAACTGAAGTCCACTGTAAGTCCCAAGGTCAGTAGAGCATAGCAGGTTGCTGAGCAATGACATGGCTACATGCAGGGTCCAAGTGTGCCACAGGCAAGAGACCATTCTCAAAGCTTCTCTTTATATACAGGAAGCAGACCATATGCTTGTGGTAGATCCCACCATGGAGTTTATTGCCAGTCTCATCATGGGGAATAACTACCACCAGCTGCCCAGCCACTCAACCAGGCCTAGCTACGTTGACACACAAACACAACTACCACAGCAGTCAAATGCCTTAACCATTGAGGCACCAGAGAACTATCATAAGATCCAGCAATTTCACTACAGGTGTATATCCAAGGGACTTAAAAGCAGTGACATGAACAGACATATGTGTACCAATGTTCATTGCAGCACTATTCACAATAGCTAAAAGATGGAAACAACCTAAATGCCCATTATTGGATGAATGGATAAGCAAAATGTGTTACATACTTAGAATAGAATATTACTCTCTGCTATTAAAATAAATGAAGTCCTAAGACAACATTGATAAACCTTGAAGGCATTATACTGAGTCAACCAAAAAAGGACAAATATTATATGACCTCACTTATATGAAATGACAAGAATAGGTAAATGTATACAGAGTAAAGTTTATTAGCAGTTACCAAGGGTGGAAAGGATGGGGGAGAGGAGGACCTATGTTTAGGAAATAGAGAATTTCTGTTTATGGTGATGGGAAGTCTGGCATTGATTACACAACATAATTAATGTAATTCATATCAGTAAGCTGAAAAAGATTGAATCAGCAAATTTGTTATATATATTTTTACAGCAGCAACAACAAAGAAGAGCAGTTAATGACACTACTATGTACAACATAACACCTTATGGGATTTTTTGTTGTTGTGGTTCGTAGGTTTAGTGTCATGGTTTGTAGGACATTCTAATCAATTTGGCTTAATGTTGATTTCCGTGCTTCTGTTCTACCCCCTAGTTCGTTGTGTAGTTTCTGGGTGTCTTAAAAGCTTGCAAGTGGCCACCCAAGGTACAACAATTGGTTTCTGTTCACTTGAAGCAGCAAAGGAACAAAGAGGATCAGGAATTAAAGGAGGAACTGGAATGCATTCCTAATTGCCTCCATGAATAACTGCCTCCTTTGCCCTTACACCAAAAGGACATGATGATGCCTGGCTACCATAACTGAACATTTCAGTCAAAGATTTATAGAAGAATCCTAATCATAAGGGAAGTGGGGGGATACGGAAGAAAATTTTAAATTCTCGTAGAATCCAGACTTTCTGGAGGTATTGAGGCTGGATGACCTCCAAAACTATTGCCCTGAAAAAATATTTAAATCTTGAGCTGGAACAATCCCCTGAAGTAATCTTTAAATGAAACAACAGTTTAGCTTAATTAGTAAAGAATGTTTTCTGAGAGTTCCAGCAAGATGGTGGACTAGGCAGAAACACTGCACAAACCCTCTTCAACAAAAAAAGGGAAACTAATTAACACAGACAGAGAAGATAATCCTGGACCACTGAGCCTTGAAGGGAAGGATATAGAAGTGGACTAAACCCCAACTAGCAGAAGAATTTGCATGAAAATACCAAAAAAGGAGACATACGGAGCTGCCGTCTGGCAGTGGTGGTGAGCGTTCCTGACTGTACAGACAGCTTGCAGATTACCAAGTGGTGGTAGGACTTAAGAATTAACCTAAAAATCACCCTGCTAGCCAGGGACTGCATGGAGAACTGTGCACAGTGGCTGGGGGAACAAACGGAGAAGGTGAAGAGAAAGGTGGGTTGAGCTGTGGACTGTTGCCAGTCTGGAGGATGCTGCTATTTTGAAACTTTAAAAAGCAGCTTGACTATTTTGGATATTTAAAGAGACAGCACTCTCGCAGATTCCTGGGGCTTAAGAACACATTCTGCTTTCCAGCAACCCCCAAGGAGACTTGGGACCTGCAAGACTGACAAGTTTTTTTTTAAGGTTATTCGATTGTAATTTGTGTCTGATTGAGTGGGAGACAACAACAGTCTCCATAAGACACAACTATACCCACACCTCCTGCAACTTCACTTACTGAGTGACAGCCACTACCTCCTTCTCCACCAATGGGCCAATGATAGAAAAACCACCAACAAGAGCCTGAATCACCCTTGGCTGCTCTTCACAAACAGTTCACAGAGATCTAAATACAACAATGCCACAATGCCTTGGAGACAACAGACCATCACAGTTCACACAAAGAAGCAGGATAAAATGGTAGAAACAAGGGAGCAGGATACAGACCCAGAACACATCCCTGAGGAAGAAGCAGCATTGGAACTCTCTGATAAGGAA
>NW_006922199.1:1219258-1237535 GCF_000298275.1 Orycteropus afer afer
GATGAGTCTCTCCTCATCCAGAGCAAAGAAGAATGAAGAAAACCAAAATTCATGGAAACAATTAGCCCTAGCGACTGGTACACCATCTGATCTGCAGCATATATGACTATGAGACCAGAAGAACTAGATGGTGCCCAGCTACCACTGTCATCCACTTGAAGGGGATCTGTGTAGTAGATCCATGATAGAGAGGGAAAACAATGTGGAACAAAACTCAAAATCATTTGGAGAAAAAAAAAAGGGGTGATGGTGGTGGAGACCAGGTTTGCTGGTCTGATAGAGCCTGGTAGAACCACTGAGACTATGGCCCCCCTTCAGGTCTGGAATTGAACCCACACCTGTGGTTTCCAGCCAAACAAAATACAGACAGATGAGTTGAACATTTACCTGAGGTAGATACACTCCTTGGAGAGAACAATCATTGAGAAATGTGCACAGGGAGACAGCTTAGGGGGCAGGAGTCCATGGAGGGATGGACACTGAGAAGAGGTAACTATGGGGAGTAAGTGGGAGGGAAGCTGTTGCCTTGTGGTAAACTGTGGTCAATGTCATGAGACAAAGCATATGTAAACTGCTGTATGGAAAGTGAATTTGCTCTGTAAATCTTCACCCAAATCACAATAATAAAAAAAGAAAGAAACAAAAAGAATAAATTTAGGGTAATTCAAACAAAAAAAGAATGTTTTCTTTAAGTACTGTGCTCTTTTAAAGAATTACCTGTATGTGATTAATTGACAACAGCAACTCAAAAGATCAGATGAGAAATTATTTGCAAAATGTTAATGATGGTGAAATAATTTGGAAAAGGATGTTAAGAAAGATGGTACAATTTGGGAATCTAACCAATGTTGCTGAATTGTACATGTACACATAGTTGAATTGATGTGTGTTTTGTTGTGTTTATTTTCACACACACATACACACACATACATACACAAAAACAAAGAATAAAAAGTCTCCTTTAGGTGCGTTATAGCTAGTATGATTATATAGTTGCTAACAGGAAGGGGACATCAGAACATATGTGAGTAATAAAACATGGTATTGAGGCAATACAGCCAGACACAAAATAATACAAGCAAGTGTATCACATTTACAAGGCAATAACCCACTGCCATTGAGTCAATTCCAATTTATAGTGACCTTTTAGGACAGAGTAGAACAGCCCTATAGGGTTTCCAAGGCTGTAAATCTTTAGGGAAGCAGACTGCCTCATCTTTCTCCTGTGAAGCAGCTAGTGGGTTCAAACCATGAATGTTTTGGTTAATAGTCGTATGCTTTAACCACTGTGCCAATAGCACTCATTTACACAGTAATTAATAGGCAAACTTCAACCAATGATGTTCAGAGATTCATATGTAGGCAATAAAAAGATAAGGAAAAAACAAGGAAAAGAGTTCTATAAGTCTGGAGAGTGGCTACCTCTTAATAGAGAGGAACAAGAGTCATAGCCAGAAAGAGCACATGGAAAACTGCTGAAATCAGTTCCACATTTTCCTTTACTAGTGGTTACACAGGTTCTGTCCTTATCTTTATTCATTATATCATAGTTTTGTTTCATGTACTTATATGTATATCTATATATATGCTTAATTTCATAATTTTAAAACATTTTAAAAAAGAAAACAAAGACAAAACAAAACCCACACACAATCTAGTAGTGCTAAGGTGGAGTTGAATCAAAGAGGGAAAACTTGAAGTAGAGACAACAGGCAGGAGACTATATTGCAAGAGTCCAGGTAAGAAATGCAGGTGGTCCAAACTAAGGTGAAGTAAGTAATGGGATGGAACAAAGGGGCTGACTTGAGAGCAAGCATGGACAGTGCTGATAACAGATTACTTACAGAGGGTTGAAGAATAGGGAGGAAGCAAAGGAGACCTCTATCCAATGCTTCACACAGTGTCCAGAGAGGGGTCCAGCCTACAGTAGGTGCTCAGTTAATGGTTATTTCATTTGATTGGATGAACGAATGCCCAAGTTTCTAGCTTGGACACCTGAGTAGACTGAAGGAGGCCAGTGATTCATCTTCTGCCCTAATGTGCTCTTCACTCCAACCCTAGCATCAGTGTCTGACAGGAATCCCAATCCAGGCTTCTCCCCTCCAAACAATCCCAATTTATTCACACTTCCCTTTCACAGGGACTCTGATATAATCCAGCAGAGAGGGAACTAATTTTTGGCATTAACTCACAGCTAAGGAGTTAATGACTGGTAGTCACCAGGGACATTTTTCCCCTAAAAGGGAGGAGCCTGGGAGAGCCAATGCCACTCACCTCTGCTCACAAATCCCATGGCCAGTCTCTGGTGAGTGGCCAGGGACACTTGTCTCAGGTGCTATGGATCTGCATCACAAAAGGACCTCTTTCTCCCATCACTGCAGGCCACTTTGGCACTCAGGGTTACTGTTTCTGTCTATAGCTTCAGTCTTCAAGAACTTGGATTCCTCAGATGTGAAGGAGACACCCACCTTTCCCATCGTGATGAAGTTGCTGGAGGTAACTGAGTTTGTTGCATCTGCTAGCTTCCATCTCTGTGAGGGCCCTAGGAACCAAGGCCAACAGACCCTCCTGCTACTTTTCAGGCCCCCACTCCTGCCTCATTCCTCTCTCCCATGTTATAAGCCACACCCTTCCCTTCTGCACATTGCAGGTCCCTGGGATGGAGTCAGGGTGGGGACAGTGTGAGCCAATCATAACAAAGTCATGAAATAGCCAGTTAGGCTTTGGCCCACTTCCTTTTCCTGTCCTATGTTTCCTCTGCTTCTCAGTGGCCCTACACCCCACTCCTAACTCTCCATCCAGTCAGTCGCTAGCCTTTCCTCATCCTGGCATCTAACCCAATGCCCTGTGCTCTGGACCTCCCATCAATGTGCTCCTGTCCTACATCTCCAACCCAAGGCTTCTTCTTGAGCTGTGTTCCTCTAGAGTGTGCTGATGAGATTTTGGTCAATGTTACTGCCTCTATGTTATGACAGAGACCATGGAGCCTGGAAGCATAGGAAATGTGGCAGGTACTAGGCAGAACACTGTAGTGTCCTTACATCGTAACATACATTACAGTTCTGGTGGGATGTTAATATGAGAAAGAAACAATTTCATAAAAGCAATTGGAGTACACACTTTTGCTTCACTTGATTCAGGGATTCTTAGAAGCCTTGGGTTTAGCTGGCTTGGTCTTCCCTGGTGGTGGCAAAGGACTGGCCCATCTAGACTTCCTTTGTCCCCATAGATCATCAGCCTCCAGGCGGAGTGGCTTTCTTTAGGGCAGACCCACATGTCAATGCTATAGCCCCAGAGCTCACCTTGCCCTTCCATGAGCAGGGCTCCCTTCTTACAGCCAGCTATCCAGAGTAAATGTTTCCTCAGACCCATCTGGTGGTGCCAGCCCCTACCCAAGCCCCAGGAGACTAGCCTAGTATGTTCAGGGCCCCCACCCAGCTTGTGCATCTCTCCTTACACCTGGGACTAGCCCCTACCAGGACCTTGATGTTGAGCCCATCTGAGTCCTAGGCCTGGCTACAGGCCAACTCTCCTTCTCACAGTCTTGGATCCAAACTGGGAATAAGACAGTACAGAAGCAGGTAAGAATCCTGGCCCAGACCCCGACCCTGCGAGGTGTGGTGCCAGCCAACTGTCTGTGTCCTCAGGTGCAGCACCAGGCACTCCAGGACTGCCTGACCAAGAATTCTATCATCATCCGTGGGGAGTTTGTCACTAGACCCCTGAACATCACCCAGGCTGCAGATCGGAGGGATGCATTTGTCAAGGTACAGTATCCTTTGTTTGACCCTTCCCTATGGATCTGTCTATTGGACATGACCTGTGCCCCCTGTCCTTGGTAGAGTGCAGGAAAGAACACAGGCTGTGGAAGCAGAAATGCCTGGAAAGTCTCAACTCTGCCCATCATTAGGCTAGAGATTGTGGCCTTCCCAGCTCCTGGGCCCTCACGTTCTTACCTTTAAAACAGGGATAATACTCCTCAGCAGGCTCCATGGGGTCAGGTCTGCCTGCAACATATTCAGGTAAGCTTGAAGACATTGGCATCCCTCCTGCTTCTGTGCCTCAAAGCCTACATTGCTCTTCCCCCATCCCCCAGGGCATCTATGGGCACCTCTTCCTGTGGGTCGTCAGGAAGATCAATGCTGCCATCTTCACTCCACCTTCCCAGGACCCCAAACATGTGCGAAGAGCTATTGGCCTCCTGGACATATTTGGCTTTGAAAATTTCCAGAGCAACAGGTATGAAGGTTTCTGTTCACCTGCTTTCAGGAAATTGGAGACAAATCCAAGCCCCTCTCTGAAGGGCAAACTGGAAGGTAACCATTCTGTCTTACTGGTCTGACAACAGGGCCACTCACTTCTGCTCACAAACCCCAGGACCAGTCTCTGGTGAGTGACCAGAGTCTTTCTGCTGGGAGATGGCATGTGTTCACTCCCCACCCCCCACCCCCATCCAGTATGTCCAACACTTCTGGAGAAACCATATGGCTGAAAGCCCTCCCAGAGAGTGAGGCTGAGGTCCCGGCATTTGTCTCCCTTCTTTGAGCCATTTTCTCTCTCTATGAGCTAGAGTGTATTATCACATGAGATTATGGTGAAAATGGAAATATAAAAATATTGATCTACTTGAATCTTTGGATGAGATAGTATAATGAATAACAGAGAAAATCTAGGGACATTTGTGGATCATTGCTAACTTTTTAGTTTGGAGAGGGTAAATTGACTCAACAGCAATGGTGTGCATGTGTGTGCTCGTGTGTGTGTGTGTGTGTGTGTGTGTGTGTGAGAGAGAGAGAGAGAGAGAGAAAGAGAGGGAGAGGTGAGGACAGACCCTTCTTTCCCAGTGTTTTACTGTCCCTATACTCCAAATTGGAGGCTGAAAAACTGTAACCAGGAGGCAGGTCAGAAAATTGATACCTAGTTGTGACTGTGAGGGAGAAAGGGGGTAGATAAGTACAGTGAGAAAGGAGCCTGGGAGTAGAGCTGAACAAGGGCAGGTGATGCTGATGGCCTTTATCGAATGGCAGGAGGTGGTCAGAGAATGAGAAAAATGAGCATCTGTGGGACAAATAAGGAAGATGCATCCTGGATACAATCTACTTTATCTGGGTGAACCTGGTCCATTTAAAGCGCTTCATGGGACAGAACCTGGGACACTAGTTCTAAGAAACAGAGGCCTCTTGGCATTGTCTGAGGAGCCAAGGGGCTGCCTGACCATGACATGCCCTATCCAAGGCCTTGTCACCAAGTGAAGCTTGTCCTGGAAGTGATTTTAAATGAAAGCCCCCTGAATGGGCCAGGATTGCCAAACCACAGCCATTCCAAATACAAGCACACTGGGATTTTGACCCCCCTGGTTCCAGGGAAGAGTTTACTCACTGGAAGTCAGATGGGAGGGAACAGGGTTGGCAGGACTAAACCTGATGCTATGGGGAGTCCTAAGGCAGAGCAACTCCAGTGTAATTCAGATCCTTGGTTCTTGGCTATGGGAGGGCAGGGGAGTAGTTAAGTACAACTCTGAGTACTTGGTGGTTGGTAAGTGGTGGCTCTGTCCATAGGTCTGTCCATAGATGGTCACAGTCACTAGCCATCAGTAGCCACCACTGGGGTTTGTGACAGGGCTGCAAGCTGGGGGCCTGGTAAGGTGGAGTGCTTTGAGGGTTGCCAAACCCCTCATTAGTCATGTCTTCTCTGGGCACAGGCAGGTGTGGGTAAGCATGCTGGACATCTTTCTAAACTCTCAGGGAAAAAGTGGTTGAAGCAGCAGTCTCAGGTATGATACAGACTATGGTTTTGCATAAATGGGGGACTCATCATCCTGAGAAATTGTTGTCCAAGTAAGACCCAAGGAGAAGCAGAAGTGAGCCAGGTAATGAAGAAAACAAGGAGGAAGGCACCAACTATGCGAAGACTCAGAGGTATGAAGTGGTAGAGAGTGGCCACAGGCAGGTCTGCAGAGGTAGGCAGGACCTCACCTCAGGCTTTCTATGGGTAGTCATTATTTGACTATAAAGAACAGGAAGCCCCAGAAAGATTTAAGCAGCAGAATGGCCTAATAGAATTTGCATTTCAGAAATCTTCTTCTAATGCCCCTGGGAAGAATAATTTGAGAGGTGAGGCTGGAAACAGGAGAGCTATTAGGAGGCCAATGTTGTTCTTGGTGAACAGTGAAGGTGGCTTGGACTAAGGTCATGGTAGTGGGGTTCAAATAATTTAATAGGTTACAGTGGTCTCCTGGAGATAGCATGGGTGAGATTTTGGCAATTGAATCAGGGAGGGTATGACACACTTGACTCCTTGGTTTCTGACTTGAGGAGGAGATGATAGGTAGAGGTACCATTTCCAAAGGTGGAGAACCCAGGAAGAAGACCAAATTGGAGGATTAGTGGGGTGGCTTGGGTAAGGCATAAATCTGCTCAATGCAGAGGGGCTAAGCTCAGTAGCAGTCCCACTAGTCAATACTGGACTTCAGAAACTCATATCAATACCAAGGACATGGGTTAGGACTGCCTGTGTACTCTCAGTCCCTACAAGGACTGTCCTGGTGCCAGGATAGGCAGGCTGGGCAGAGTATGTCAAAGGCAGGAACTTGATGATAGTTTCTCATTTCTCTACCTGTTTGCAGGTGATGGTGATAGTGGCAGAGAGAAAGGGAGATTGTGGGGAGTAGTGTGTGTGTAGGATCTCCATGTGCACAGGGATGTGCCTTCATGAATACGTATGTGTGTGGCTGTATGCAGATGGCTAGTGACCTCATGCTTCCCATCAACTGCAGCAGGGATGCAGCTAACCCTACCCCACCCCTGGGTGGGTGGCATTGCCTCTACAGCTTTGAGCAATTCTGCATCAACTTTGCCAATGAACACCTACAACAGTTCTTTGTCCAGCATGTCTTCACCATGGAACAGGAGGAGTACCGCATGGAGAACATTGCCTGGGACTACATTTACTACACCAACAACCAGCACACCCTGGATCTGCTGGCTTTCAAGCCCATGAGCATCATCTCCCTCTTGGATGAAGAGAGCCGCTTCCCACAGGTGTGTTCTGGGCTGTCAACCCTTGAATAATGACCCATGCCCACTGATCTCTTCATTGCTATGAAACTCCACTGGGGTGGCCCATTTGCGCCTGGGTTGCTAATACCTTTGCCAGGAATTAGCAGACCAGCCCAGTCCAACTAGACCTTCCTCTCCTTCTGGGCCTGCCACAGGCCTGCCTCCCCAGAAACCCTTCCTGACTCATGCTTGCTCCCACTCCCCAGCATAAAGACCATGCCCCTCTATGAAGTTCTACGATTAGAAACGTCTCAGTCTGGTACTTGACTATTTAGGTTCAAGAGCAGTCCCCTAGAGAAGGCTTGTTAAACACCATGGGGCCAAGGGCTACAGAGAGTGCAAGGGAAGGAAGCACTTTCATCCTCCACCTTCCAGCTCCTGTTCACCCATGAGGAGCTGAAGCTCCCAAACAGTGGTGTTACTAAGGGTGGTATCACCTGATGCAGTAACTCATGTTTTCACCACACCCTTCTGCCCTGGGTGGAGCTGGTCTTCGAGGAGCAGGAGAGGGGTGCAGGTGGAGTGGGGGTGGGGGGTGGGAGATGGCAGCCACGCCCTGTGCCCTTTAGGGAGTGGTGGTGGGGAAGTGGACATGTTACCACACTGGGTGATGTGACACCATTGCCTCGGCAGCCCCTCCTCTTACAGCACTGGCTGGCCCACTGCTGCCCCCTCCTTGAAGCCTGGGATCATTTTGGGGTTATCTCTTCTGACAGTGTCAAGGGATGTTGCACACACACACACACACATGAATCCTCCTAGTGATGCTACTGCTCCCAAAAGCAGTCACTGAGACTTCTGAGTACAGGGAAAGAACCAGCTAGGGCCAAGGTTGCTGGACAATTGTAGGGAAGGATAAGGCAGAAAGAGCCAGCAATGGAGGTCAGAAGACCTGGTGTACCCTACTCCCAGCTCTGCTGCAAGAAGTCACAGACCCTTGGGTGTAAGTTTGCTGTCTGTAGAGAGGCCCTAGATAATTCAGAGTCTAGGTTGTTGTAGCCCCAAAAGGAAGTTCCTGAGCCCTGTGGTGGAGCCCTCTGACCTTCCTATGCTGCATTCTGGGACATCAGCCCTTAGGGTGTCTGGGTTCTTCCAGGGGACAGACATCACCATGCTGCAAAAATTGAAGAGTGTCCATGCACACAACAAGGCCTTCCTGCAACCCAAGAACATCCATGATGTCCGATTTGGCATTGCACATTTTGCTGGAGAGGTGTATTACAAGACAGAGGGTGAGTACAGCTCTTTCCACCAAATCTGTCCCTGTTGAAGGTGGCCAGGACAAGGAAGCTAGGAAACTAGGTTATCTTTCAGATCTAGCAATAGAACCAAAGGACGATTAGAATGGCTTTTATTGGAGAAAAGGGGTGGAATGGCCTATGCCGAGTTTTTTTGTTTTTTGTTTTTGGGTGGGGGGGTGGGGGGAATAACAGTTTTATTGAGACATAATTAGTATAACATGCAGATGACTAATTTAAAGTGTGCATTCGATGGTTTTTACTACATTAACAGAACTCTGCAACCACCAACACTATTAGTTTTAGAACATTTTCATCGCTCCAAAAAGAAACCTTGTGCCCATTAACTGTAACTTCCCATTTCCTTCAACTTGCCCTAGCCCTAAGCAACCACCAATCTACTTTCTGGTTCTATGAATTTGCCTGTTCTTCATGTTTTATATAAATGTAATCATACAGTATATGATCCTTTGTGCCTGGCTTCTTTCATGTAGCATGGTGTTTTCAAAGTTCATCCATGTTGTTGTTGTTATGTGCCATTGAGTCGGACCCCACTCATAGCAACCCCTCCTTGGCTTTCCTGGGCGGTATCACTATGGAAGTAGATTGTCCTTCCTTCTGGGGAGTGGCTGATGGGTTTGAACCAGAGCAGGTATCAATATTTGTTCCTTTATATTGCAGTAAAATATCCTATTGTATACTATACCACATATTGTTTATCCACACATATGTTGGTGGACATTTATGTTATTTCCAGTTTCTGCTTATTATGAAAAATGCCATCATGAAACATTCATAAGCAAGTTTTTGTGGAGACATATGTTTTCATTTATCTTGGCTATAGCATAGTGGCTAAAGCACTTGACGGCTAACCAGAAGGCTGGCCGTTCAAACCCACCAGCCACTCCTCGGAAGGAAGGTTGGGCAATCCTACTTCTGTAGCGATACTACCTCGGAAACCCAAGGAGGGGTCGCTATGAGTTGGGGCCGACTCGACGGCACATAACAACAACAACAACAACATATACATAGAAGAGGAATGGCTGAGTTGTATCATAATTCTAGCATTAACTTTATGAGGAACTGACAAGCTATTTCAAAGTCTGATCCCAACCCTCGGTTCCAAAGTGTCTCAATCACTTTACATTCCCACCAATAATTTCTCCAAATCCTAATGAACAGTTATTTATTTTTTTTTAAAAAATTACAGCCATCCTAGAAGGTGTGAGTTAGAATGTCATCATGGTTTTGATTAGCACTCTGGTGGAGTAGTGCCTAAGGCATTTGACTGCTAACCAGAAGGCTGGTGGTTCAAACACCAATCACCCCTCAGAAGGAAGATTAGGCAATATCCTTCCATAGAAATATCACCTCGGAAACCAAAGGAGAGGTCCTTATGAGTTGGGATCAACTCAAAGGTAGTGAGTTTGGTTTTTTTTTTTTTTATGACTAATGATGTTGAGCATATTTTATGTGTTTATTGCCGATTTGTATATCTTCCTTGGAGAAATATTTATTCAAATCTTTTGCCCATGTTTTATTTGTGTTGTCTTTTAATATTGACTTGTAGGAGTTCTTTATATGTTCTGGATAAAAGTCCCTTATCAGATATAAGATTTGAAAATATTTTCTTCCATTCTGTAAATGATCATTTCACTGTCTTAATACTGACTTTTGAAGCACAAAAATTTTTAATTTTTATGAAGTCCAATATATCTATTTTTTTTCTTTTATTGCATGTGCTTTTGATGTCATTACTGAGAATCCTCTGCCAAATCCAAGGTCATGAAGATTGACCACTATGTTTTCTTCTAAGAATTTTGTCATGTGGCTCTTATATTTGGGTCTTTGTTCCATTTTGAGTTAATTTTATGTATTGTGTAAAGTCAGGTCAGACATAATTTTGGCTGGATAAATAAATCCTGGGGATTGTCAACCTATTGGGTGTGATTAGAAAAATGAGAAAGTAGGGTGGTCAGTGTGTAACTATGGTCAGGAAAACAGGGAAGTCAGAGCACCACTACCTGTGGCTTATGGGGAGACATGAAAACAGCTCTGTCTGATTAAGCAGAGAGATGAAATTGGGGTCCCTGTACACTTTTCAGTTGGAGAAATAAAGTAGCAGGAAAGTCTGGCATTTTTCTGTAGTAGAGGTGAGATGATGGCAGGTCAGGGAGTCGTGTCTGTTCGGCAAATGAGGAGGTGGGTAACTCCTTCACAGTCCCCATCCCTGCCAGATCATGGCTTTGGAGGCTTTGAAGAGGCCAGAGTCCCAGTCAACCTCCAGGATCCCAAAACACAGAAGAGAAACTGAGCACACTCCTCAACTTCCATATGCAATTTAAGATGACACTTTATTTTGTGTAGTGACACAAACTGAAATATATGCTGGCACTGAGGTAGCTTCTTTCTAGATTTTTGGATGTAAAATTCTGGAAATGATCATTAAAGCTGAACCTTCTGATTTTTATTTTTGGTAATTGCTGTATTCATTTCCTAGGGCTGCTGTAATATAAAATGGGGGGCTTATAAAGACAAAAATATATTGTCTTAAGGTTCTGGAAGCTATAAGTCTGAATTCAGGGTGTCAGTAGGATTATCATCTATCCAAAAGCTCTAGGAGTAGGATCTTTCTTATCTCTCAGCTTTTGGTAACCCCAGGCATTCCTTGGCTTTTAGATGTATCCTTCTATCTATCTCTCTGTGTCTCTTCTTCTCTTTTATAAGAACACCACTCAGATTGGTCCTGGCCCATGACCTCATGTTAATTTAGCTGATAACATTTCAAAGGTACCAGGGATTAGGGCTTGAATATATCTTTTTGTGGACACAATTCAACCCATTACACCTGCTTTGTTGATGAGCTATGCTCCACTTGCTCTGACTATTGATCCTAGGAATGTCTCAACCCTCCCCCATCTCTCTCTCCCTCTGAAAGCATTTGAGAAACTCTCCTGATCCAGGGAGAGGAGGCTCTGCCTAAGCCTCAGAGAGGCACTAGGCATCACTCCATCATTTGCCCACCATCCCTATCCAGAAGGCAGTTTTCCTTAGCAAACAGTGGAAAGAAATGAGTGTGCCACTCTCCTCTCATGATAACCCTTGGGAGCAACCCTTCAGCTTCTCATTGCACACCCATTCCCCATCACTTTCAGCCCCGTAAGGGCTGTGTGACTCCCCTTGGAGCACTATATGCAGTTCCTTCACCTAGCCACTCCTAGCAGGCAGAGACAAAAAAAACAGGCTTCCCTCTCCAACTCCCACCCTTGACTCAAACTCCCCGTGCGCTATACCAGGACATGCAAGTGTGCACAGAGCGTTCGTTGTACTGAAGGGTACCATTTGTCATCAAGTCCACCCTGACTCATGGTAACCCCATGTGTGTCAGAGTAAAACTATGCTCCATGAGGTTTTCAAAGTTTGACTTTTGGAAATAGATTTCCAGGCCTTTTTTTCTGAGGCATCTTTGGTTTGATTCAAATCCCCAACTTTTAAGTTAACAGCCAAGCATGTTAACTGGTTGCACCACCCAGGGTCTCTTCATAGGCCAAAACCCCCCAAAAAACCAAACGCACTGCTGTCAAGTTGGATCCAACTCATAGTGTCTGCCCCTGTTTGGGTTTCTGAGGCAGTATTCCTATGGAAGTAGATTGCCCAACCTTCCTTCCAAGGAGTGGCTGGTGGGCTTGAACCACCAGCCTTCTGGTCAGCAGGCAAATGCCTTAGGCACTACGCCACCAGAGCTCCTTCAGAGAGCCAAGTGGTGTTTAATTTCTTCCTCCTTCTATTCAGGCACTTAGGAAGAGGAAAGTAGGCACAAGACCTTTCTTGTTACCATGGGAGCCTTTAAAGTGGTCCTTTCTGCATAGATTTGCCCACTCCTCAGCCAAGGGCCATCTGGAGGAGGGCACACAGAATCCCCCAGAGACCCTGCTGGGGGTGAGGTGAGGGCATGAGGGCTATGCCTCCCTGTCTAGTCTGGAGATAGCACCAGGCTGCCAGATTCCAGGAGCAAGCCACACAGGGATTATGGCACAAGGAGAGGGATAAAACTTCATGCTCTTGTCTCCTTTCTTTTCTTAGCAATGACATTGCCATAAAACCTAGATTGCCTCTTGAATAAACACATCATCTGCTGTGTCAATAGTCACTTCTTGACTGTATCTGGTAGTGATGGGGATGACTGGGACTGAGCAAATGTTTAGGGTGGACTTACTCCCCTCCATATATCCTCTGGGCCTGAATGGCCACAATCCTTGCACTCAGAGAGTGCTCTGTCTGGTGAAGGGGGTGGACAACCAATGAAACCATCATTGAAGTGAGTGGGAAAGGCAAGCCTGGAGATGTCTTGGGGTGACATCTTTCCTCCCCTGCAGCTTCTGTGTAGCTTCCTGGGATAGGGCACAGGAGCCTGGTCTGGAGGAGTTGGCCCACATAGATGAGGGAGAAAAGGGCAGGGGACTAACTTAGGTCAAAGTCTAGAGGTGTGGGGAAGCAAGACCTTATGTGGAGTGATTTGGTGTGGATAGAGTGCAGAAAGTGGAACCTGGAGGAGGGCAGAGTGGAGGATACCAGCACAAAAATGTAGATTCTGGTAGTGAGGATTAAAGAAAGAATGTTAAGCAGGGGGGTGACATGGCAACATAGCAACATAGGGGGTAAGAAAGGTCCATCTGGCAATGGCATAGAATGGGAGGGACAGAGAGGCTGGAAGTAGAGGATGTTAGGCAGCTATTAGAGTAATTCAGGGAAAATGAATGACAGCAACTTGGCCAAGGGAAGTTATAGTGATCTGGAGAGTTGGGGCAGATTTAGGGATGTACAGATGGTAGAGCTGAGATATGCTGCTGGGTGGAAGTGGTAGGTGAAGTGACTGGTGGATTCTTGTGGGACCCTCTATGTGTGAAGCTCCTGAGGGGCACCCTGCCTGATATAACCTACTCCCCTTTTCCCTAGGAGACCAGGGAAGGGTGATGGCTGAGTTGAGTGGGTGTGGGGCTCTGCTTTTCCCCCAGGCTTCCTGGAGAAGAATCGAGATGTGTTGAGCACAGATATCCTTACCCTGGTCCACTCCTCCAAAAACAAGTTCCTGAAGGAGATCTTCAAGCTGGAGACTACAGAGACCAAGCTAGGCCATGGGACCATCCGTCAGGCCAAGGACAGGGGTCAGCTCTTTAAGGTATGCTCCTTTCCAGCTGCCTCCTTGGTCTCTCACCCCTGGGGCCACAGGGTCAGACAGACGTGTCTGAGAAAGACTCGTTCCCTGAAGTCTTAATTTCTGGGTTAGGGCAAGAGGAGAACGGAAACAGAGGAGAGGTATTGTTGTTACTACATGGGCAACTGCAAAGGCATTGGGACATGAATGTGCCTGTTTCTGAGTTTGTAGTGTATCTTGTGAAGGCATGTCTTCTTTTATTAATATTATTTGATTTACATTTGTGTGTTGGTGTGTGTGGACTGTATGTGGTTGTATGTACATGTGAAGGTTTGGTGTGAGTGTGAGTGGGGTAAGTGTGTGTGAATGTGTTATGTTTAAGTGTGTGAGAGTGTTATGAGTGTGTGTGTGAAAATGTATGTAAGCACATGAATGTATGTCTGAGTGTTGAGTGTGAATGTGTATGAGTGAGCATGTGTGTGAGTGAGTGAATGAGTGAGTGTATGTGTGTGTGGTGCACTAGAAGTGTGATGGCCAGAGAAGTGGAAAGCCATCCATGGTGTTCCTCAGGGCAGCCTAGGATTTCCTGCCATTCCCTCAGCCCTTACCAGGAACTATACCCACAAAGCCAGTGAATCATATGATGAGAAACCCCCACCCCTGGACAAGGAGTGGGGCCAGGCAAAGTGGCTCAGGAGTTGTGAAGCAGGTGAGGACTTCCTCTCTGTTCAATCAATGCCTTCAGCACATGCCACAATGTTATCTCTCCTCTCTCCACCTCTGTGGGAGTGCCAAGGGCCTTGTTGCTCTGCCCATAGCACAGCAACACAGAGAGCAGGACTCACGGAGCCATCACGAGGCTTTGGGCTGGGCAGGAAGGGCTCAGATTTGGAACAAGGAAGAGCAGATTAGACTCTATATCCCAGAGAGCCAGATGGGCTCACACACAAGCAGCCTGGCTCCTTTTCCTGGCCCTTCAGGGCTTCACATGAGTCCTGGAATTGTTCAGGGACCATGGGTTCACAGCAGGTAATGGAAGGAAGTCCTGGATAAATGAGTTTTAAAAAGAAATAAAATTACACAGATCTCTGTACCTGGGGCATCTCAGGCCTCGAAAGTGTGAGCTTATTGTGAATCTCCAAAGACCATCTTTCACTGACTGTGATGCCAGCGATTATAAACGTACCATTCTTACACTACCACATGGGAAAAATACTGCCCGCTGTTATTCTAAGTGCAGCGATGGCATCCTGTCCTCAGCAGGGTTAAGACATGAAGATCTGACTCAGGGTTAATACAACTTGGCCATATATACCTCTGGCCAGGCACATCTGACCTGGGAAAGGCTTGATCAAGGAGCATTTTTTTCTTTTTCTCTTTTTATTGTGATTTGGGTGAAAGTTTACAGAGCACATTAGTTTTGCATTCAACAGTTTTGTTCTACACCTTTTGTTTTGCGACATCAATTGTTGTTGTTGTTGTTGTTAAGTGCCGTCGAGTCGTTTCCGACTCATAGCGACCCCATGCACAGCAGAACGAAACACTGCCCGATCCCGCACCAGCCCCACAATACCTGCTATACTCGAGCCCATCATTGCAGCCACTGTATCAATCCATCTCGTTGAAGGCCTCCCCCTCTTTCGTCGACCCTCCACCCTACCAAGCATGACATCCTTCTCCAGGGAATGGTCCCTTCTGACAACATGACCAAAATAGGTGAGACGAAGTCTGGCCATTCTTGCTTCCAAGGAGCATTCTGGCTGCATTTCCTCCAGGACAGATCTGTTAGTTCTTTTAGCAGTCCATGGTACTTTCAGCATTCTCCGCCAGCACCACAACTCAAAAGCATCAACTCTTCTTCGGTCTTCCCTATTCATTGTCCAGCTCTCACATGCATACAAGGCGATTGGAAATATCATGGCTTGTGTCAGCCGCACCTTAGTCCTCAAGGAGATATCCTTGCTCCTCAGCACTTGAAACAGTTCCTTCGCAGTTGACTTTCCCAATGCTACACGTCGTCTAATGTCCTGACTGCTGCTTCCGTAGGCATCGATTGTAGAACCAAGCAATGTGAATTCCTTGACAACCTCAATCTTCTCTCCATTGATTGTGATGCTGCTCATTGGTCCAGTTGTGAGGATTTTTGTTTTCTTTATGTTGAGATGTAATCCATACTGCAGACTGTATTCTTCAACCTTCATCAGTAGGTGCCTTAAGTCATCCTCACTTTCAGCAAGCAAAGTTGTATCGTCTGCATATCTCAGGTTGTTAATGATTCTTCCTCCAATCGTGATACCACGTTTTTCTTCATATAGTCCAGCTTCTCGGATTATTTGCTCAGCATATAGATTGAATAAGTGTGGAGAAAGAATACAACCCTGACACACTCCCTTCTTGATTTTAAACCATGTAGTGTCCCCTTGTTCTGTTCAAACGACAGCCTCCTGGTCAAGGTACAGATTCCTCATGAGTACAATCAAGTGCTCAGGGATTCCCATTCTTCTTAATGTTATCCATAATTTGTCATGATTACTCACTGATCTGCACTGACATCAATTGTAATCCCTACAATATAACAGCACTCTTCCTACTTACTCCTTGTCCTTTCCTATCTCTTCCTGCCTTCTGAGCTTTATCCCCAGGTAAATGCTGCCCTTTTGATCTCGTATGGTTGATTGTTCTAATAACACCTTCCTGGTGTTACTGTTCATTTTATAGGCCTGTTTATAATTTTGTTGAAAGTTGAGCCATGGGGGTGAGTTCAGTTCCAGGCTTGAAGGGTAATGAATGGCCATAGTCTTAGGGGTTCCACCAGTCTCTATCAGACAAGTTAGCCTGGTCTTTTTTTTTTTTTTTTTATGATTTTAAGGTATGTTACACAATATTCTCCCATTTCCTATAATAGGACTGCCTATTATGATCTCTTTCAGAAAAACAGGCAGTGGTATCCAAGCACCGTCTAGTTCTTGTGGTCTCAGGGTTGTAGATGCTGGGGTTCATGTGGTCCATTTGTCCTTTGGACTAATTTTTTCCATGTGTTTTTTATTTTTTTCACTCTTCTTTGCTCCGGATGGGAAGAGGTAAATAATTGTACTTAAGATGGCCACTCAACAAGCTTATAAGACCCCAGTCACCACTCATAAAAGTAGGGTGTAGAACATTACCTGTGGACTATGTTGTGCCAGTTGACCATTATGGTTCTGAGCCCCCAGGCCCAGCAATGAATTCCCTCAAGGTACTTGGATATGGCTAAGAAGTTTTCATAACTTTGCCCCCTGAATGCTCTACCATATTCATAGATATATCTGTAGCACATTTAAATATATATGTAGAAATGTCCTACATATATTTATAGGTGTAACCTTATTCACCTTCCCACCCTGTTCAGCTTGAGTGTCTATCTATGTATCCATTCATAAATTATTGTTACATACAGCAAAGGCAACAGAAGAACATCCCCCCCCCCCATAACTTTGTATTGTGATTTGGGTGAAAATTTACAGAGTGAATTGATTTTCCATTCAACAGTTCATACAACTTTTGTTGTATGACATTGCTTGCAATCCCCACAATGTAACAGTAACAGCACTTTTCCCACTTCCTCCCTGTGGTTACCATTTCCCTTTGTCGTTCTTTCCTATCCATTCCTGACTTCTGAGCTTTATCCCTAGGCAAGTGCTAACCCTTTTGATCTCTTATGGTTGATTGTTCTGAGGAGTACATACCTCTCTGGTGTTTACCTCATAGGCCTGGCTATTATTTGGCTGAAAGTTGAGCCATAGAGTGAGTTCAGTTCCAGATCTGAAGGTGACAAAGGGCTGTAGTCTCAGGGGTTCCAAACCAGTAAAAAAAAAAAAAAAAAATTCACTGCTGTTGAGTTGATTTGACTCATAGTGACCCCTCCTTGGGTTTCCAAGGCAGTATCTCTACAGAAGTAGATTGCCCGATCTTCCTTGTGCCAGCCTCATGCCTGGTTTGCAGTCATATGCCTTGGTTTGCAGTCATATGCCTTAGGTAGTATGTCACCAGAGTGCCCATCAGCCAGTAAGCCTAGTCTTTTTTTATGATTTTGAATTTTGTTCTACATTTTTCTCCCCCTCTACCCAGGATCTCCTATTATGATCCCTTTCAGAGAGGTCCACGATGGCAGCTGGACACTCTCAACTTTTCTGCTCTCAGGGTTGTAGAAGCTAAGGTTCACATGGTCCACTAGTCCCTTGGACTAATTGTTTCCATGCATCTTTGATTTTCTTCACTCTTTGCAAATGAGCATTTCTTGAGATCAGAAACTCATGCTGTTCCAGGCTAATGGCTAGGGCTTTTTCTTTTTCTTCTTCCTTTTTTTTTTTTTTAACTCTTGCATCCATAATTTTGATACATTTATTTTAAAACTATGTACATGTATTGGTGTTGGTGACTGCTGTTGAATCAAATCCAATTCATGGAGACCCCATGCGTGCAGAATAGAACTGCCTCATAGGGTTTTCATGGCTGTGACCTTTCAGAAGCAGATTGACTAGCCTGTCCTCCAAAGTGCCTGTGGGTGAACAGGAACTACTAACCTTTTGGTTAGTCATCAAGAAGTTAACCATTTATCCTGTACCTAGAAAACCCAAGAGACTCAGTCAAAAACCTACTGGAACTAATTGAGAGATGTAGCATCATGGCAGGACGTAAGATCAACAACATCCAAAAATAAGTTGGATTCCTCTACATCAGCAAAGAGATTGGTGAAAAAGAAATAAGGAAATCAATACTGTTCTCAATAGCTACCAAAAAAATAAAATACTTGGGAATAAATCTTACCAGGAACACAAAAGACCTCT
>NW_006922199.1:1240445-1250211 GCF_000298275.1 Orycteropus afer afer
AGAAGTTAACCATTTGTGCCATGCAGGGAACTCATATATTTATTGTTGTGTTGTTGTGTGTTCTCGAGTAGATTCCAACTCATAGTGATTCTATATGACAGAGTAGAACTGCCTCATAGAGTTTCCTATATTTAAATTTTTATGGGGGCAGAGTGCCAGGTTTAAAAATTCTTTTCTCACCCCATTTTGGGGACTCCACCTCTAGACTGGATGTCTTGCCCATCTTACTTACCTTTGGGTCTGTAGCACCCAGCTTGGGCACTACACTCAGTAGGCATTTGGGAAGTGTGTGATAGGTAGATGAACACATGAGTGAATACAGCACCTTGGCATTCACCCTCTCTGAGCTGTGGGTCAGCCATGTACCTATGCTAAGTCCTGTGCTTCTGTCCACAGTCTGCAGACTCCACCAAGCGGCCCTCTACACTGGCAGGCCAGTTCAAGCAATCCCTGGACCAGCTGATGAAAATCCTGACCACCTGCCAGCCCTCCTTCATCCGCTGCATCAAACCCAATGAGTACAAGAAACCACTGGTAACAAAAAAGGGGGAGAGTGAACTGGGAATGTGGAGAGAGGACCAAGGGCATCTACTGGGCAATTCTGACAGCATCTGGGATTGAGGTTGCTTCCTTTACTAGGAAGCTATTATCTGCTCCCATTTTTCACATGAGGACACTTTGTTTTTAGGGCCATTATCTGTCCCCGTTATATAGATGAAGAGATAGAGGTTTTAGAGCTATTATCTGCTCCCATTCTACAGATAAGAACACTGAGACATAATGACCAGTTTAGGTAATTCACAAGTCATTTACTTGCAAGGTGTTGCATTCAGCTGGATCTCAGTTCTCTTAGCCCTGCCATTCACTGCTGTATGTTCTTGGCCAGATATTTCAGTTCTCTGATCTTCAGTTGTCTCCTTTGTAAAGTATGAACATGACTTTGCCTGGTGAAACAATGATTGGATGTGAGATATTCATGTGTTAGCAGCACCCAATAAGCAGCAGCAATCAGTACTATTAGTTTAGAGGCTGAAGCAGACTCCAGGCCACCTTCCCACTCACCTTTCCAGGTGGATAGGATGAAGGGTGGGAGCCTGCTATATGCCCAGGTTGCTCTGGCCTTTGGATCCAGAGACAGAAAACACAGGGGGTCCCAAAGCTGGGCGCCACCATCTTCAAGGATAGAAAATGACTCAAAAACCACCTCAAAAAACCAAACTCACTGAGTTGATTTCAATTCATTGCAACCCCCACTGGGTTTCCAAGGCTGTAAATCTTCATGCAAGTAGATTGAGCCATCTTCCTTCTGTGGAGCAGCTGCTGGGTTTGAACCACTGACCTGGTGGTAAGCAACCAAACATCTTATCTGCCACCAGAGCTCCATAAAAACCATTTAACAGGATAAAAATAATATTATACTAAGTGAAGTGCTTATTACTATAATTTCTAATTTGATAACAATACTATTTATTACTATAATAATAATAATAATGTTTTATTGTTAATATTGTATAAAATTGAGATTGACCTATAAATCCAGAATGCCTTCCTTATGGCCCTGGTATCTGGAGGTTTGATATCATCTCTTGTTTCTTAACCAAAACAAAAGCAAAAACAAAAACAAAAACAAACACACTGTGGTCGAGTCAGATCAGACTCACAGTGACCCCTCCTTGGGTTTTCGAGGCGATATTACTACAGAAGTAGATTGCCTAACCTTCCTTCCCAGGAGTGGCTGGTGGGCTTGAACCACCAGCCTTCTGGTTAGCTATGCCACCAAAGCTCTTTGTTCCTTAATACCCAGAAGAAATAACTGCTCTAGAATTTGTTAGAAGAGCCATGGTGGTGCCTTGATTAAAGTGCTTGGCTGCTACCTGAAAGGTTAGAAGTACAAACCTATGAACTTCTCTGTGGTAAAAAGATGTGACTGTCTGCTTCCATAAAGATTGTTGTTGTTGTTGTTGTTTGCCATCGAGTCGGCCCCGACTCATAGCGACCCCTCCTTGGGTTTCCGAGGCACTATCACTATGGAAGTAGGAATGCCCGACCTTCCTTCGGAGTAGTGGCTGGTGGGTTTGAACTGCCAGCCTTCTTGTTAGCAGTCCAGTGCCTCAGGCACTATGCTACCAGAGCTCCTCCATAAAGATTACAGGCTTAGAAACCCTATGGGGTATTTCTTCTCTATCCTATAGGGTTACTGTATGTCAGAATCAACTGGAGAGCAGTAGGTTTGGTTTTGGTGGGTTTAGAGTTTGTTAAAAACAGTAAGACTGACAATTCAAGAAATCAATCATTATTAAGAGTGAGAGAGAAAGAGAGGTTTTCAAAAGAGTAGTCAGTTCTAGAGAAACTACTGCAACTATGGCAAAGTGTTTTTTTTGTGTATATATCATTTACAATCTCATTATAAAAGAATGTACAGCTGATTGTTTTTTAAGGGTAGTACAGAAGAACAAGTTACATGGAATACACAAAATCTTGGAGATACAGGTTTTGGGAAAAAGAAACTTTTAGGCTAAACATCTATCATGTGTGACTTCAAAATAAGATCTTTGGGAAAAAAAAGAAAAATATTCTTGAGGCATTAATGAAGTTGGTTTGTAGGGATATATGTATATATATATATATATATATATATGGGATATATAAATAACATTTTATTGTTTTTTAGTAGGAAGTTTACACAGCTAATTAAGTTTTTATTTGACAATTTTATACAAATTTCTCCATAACATTGGTTGCATTTTTCACAATGTGTCATCATTCTCATTATTTTCATTCTGTTTGTTCTGTTCCTATAAATATTAATCTAATCTAATCCAATCTTCCTTGTTCCTCTATACATTCTTATCTTTGGTTTAGGGCAAATGTTGATAGTTTTGTCTAAAATCATTGATTGTTTAAGGGAGCACAGTAGTTACAGATGATTAATGTATAGGCAAACCTATTATCTGGCTGAAAGGTGATCTCCAGGAGTGGCTTCCATTCCAAGTTCAAAGGATATCTTAGGGTGATTGTCTTGGGGATTCATCTAATCTCTATTGGTCCAGCAAGTCTGGTCTCTTTATAAGAATTTGAGTTTTGTCCTACATATTTCTCCAATTCCATCTGGTGCCTTCTATTGTGTCCCTGGTCAGAACAGTCAGTAATGGTAGCTGGGCACCATCTAGTTCTTCTGGTCTCAGGCTGGAAAACGCCATGGTTCTTATGGGCTATTAGCTCTTGCAGGGGTATATTTAGTTATAAGATACCCAGAAGTCTTTAGTGTTGTCCAGGTTTCTGGGGATGGCTTAATTTTAACAACCTCCTCCCTTTTGATCATGATCCTATCTAATTGTGATTAACCCATCACTGGGCAAGGCACCATCTATTTCTTCAGGTCACAATACATTGGATCAACAGTCTCATAGGGCACATGTGTAGATATACATGTAGGGTTGTCATAAAGTCCTCATTGCTTTTGTTCTTCTAGTCAAAGAGAGACCAATTGATGTACTCTGGATGGCTGTTCAAGCTTTTAAGATTCCAGACAACACATAGTGAAAGGCAAGGTAGAGACTAGCCAAGAGGCTTAGACCATTTGTTTGCATCCCTTGAAGAAATCAAGTTCCCATATCATTTCATCGAGAAAATAAGTCTCAAGGAAGGTTAGTTTTAAAATATGTAGCATTCACCATGGCCCCGGTATAGGTTTCAGCTGCAACAATATATTGATAGATTTCAGTTTGAGTGTTATTGATTATATATATACACGAAACTCAACCACTGCCCTGGATCCAACTCATAGTGACCCCTCCTTGGGTTTCTGAGGCAATATCACTACTGAAGTAGATTGCCCAACCTTTCTTCCAAGGAGTGGCTGGTGGGTTTGAACCACCAGCCTTCTGGTTAGCAGTCAAATGTGACCACCAGAACTCCCATATACATATATAGATAGATTATCAACCATGGCACAGACACCACTCTGAAAGGCTAACATATAATTTAAAATTAACCTGTTTTGTAAAATAATTTCATATAAAAAATTTGCAATTCTCAAGAGATAGTCATCATAGCAGATTTTAACTGTTGTACTGAATCCTGTAATTTTAAATAATTTTTCCCCTAGTAATTTTTTTTCTAATGAAATATATCAGATATATAGGGAATAGATCTTATGATTGAGCATCCAAATAGGGTTTTTCAGTTAAACGTCTTTTAACATTAAAGACTACAGACAAAATAATGTCCTTTTAAAAGTAAAGAAAGACTTAATTTTAAAGTCTACAGAAAGAAAATTAGCTTTATACCATAATTTAGAATGTAATCTAAGTGGTGCTCTGTGGTAGTTAAGGTTATGTGCCAACTTGGCTGGACCTGGTTTTGAGTGACTGGGCAGCTGAATGTACTAATTCCCCATGATGAGACTGGTAATCAATTCCATGGTGGAATCTGCTATGAGTAGCTGAGTAACTGCCTTAGGGATGGGGTCTGCTTCCACTATATAAGAAAAAGCTTTGAGAAAGGTCTTGAGTTTTTTGACATGCTTGGATGCTGCATATAGCCAAGTCTTCGTTCAGCAGCCTGCCTTGGTGCCTTCTGATTTTGGGACTATTTCTGGACTTGAACTAGTGGTCTGCTTTGTTGCTTAATTATCTTAGGACTGTGCCATTTTACTTGTAGACCTTGGGTTTGTCAGCTTCAGCAGCCACCTGAGTTAAGAGAAGCCTCCAGTTTTGGTGGCCTGGGAGCAAGAGGCAGAGCTAAAGCCCAAGGTTGAGGGGCCTTCTCTTAGTCCCTAGAGCTGGCACTTTGAACTCAGACTTTTAGCCTCCTAAACTGTAAGAGAATAAATACCTGTTTGTTAGAACCATCATTTGTGGTATATTCTGTTACAGCACACTTGTTGTTGTTGTTGTTATGTGCCGTCGAGTCAAACCCGACTCATAGCGACCCCTCCTTGGGTTTCCAAGGCAGTATCACTACGGAAGTAGGATTGCCCAACCTTCCTTCCGAGGAGTGGCTGGTGGGTTTGAACCACCATTGGCTGTGTAACCATTTAAATTTTACATGCTTTACCAATTTTAGTTTTATTAAGCCAGTAATTACTCCTTTGGGAAGAAGTGGCCTGAAGGGTTATTTGATCATTCTGCATTAAAGGCAGATAAATATCTCTAAAGTATATTAGTAATGTATAACCATACATTATATCATACACAAGTAAAATTTTACTGAAGACAATTCAAGAACAGTTGCAACAGTATATTGACAGGGATCTTCCAGAAATTCAAGCTGGATTCAAAAGAGGATGCAGAACATGGAATATTATTGCTAATACCAAATGGATCTTGGCTGAAAGCAAAGACTCAGGACCATAGTATTGGGGCACACCAGGCTCAATTGTGATAACATAATACATAAAATCTTGTTCCACAACCTACTTTGGTGAGTAGTGACCCAGGTCTTAAAAGCTTTTGAGTGGCCATCTAAGACACAGCTAATGGTCTCCTCTCATCTGAAGTGAAGAAGAGTGAAGAAAACCAAGGGCATTTGGAAACAATCAGCCCTAGGATATGATGGACCTCGAGATCAGAACTAGATGGTGACTGGCTACCAATGCCAACCACTTGAGAAGGGATAAAAGCTGGAGATGCTGGTTAGAGTGGGAGGAAAAACATGGAATAAAATTAAAAAACACAATAATAACCAGAATTACTGGTCAGATGGTGTTCTGGTTACCTAGTGCCGCTGTGACAGGAATATACCACAAATGGGTTGGCTTGAACAAACAGGAGTTTATTCTTTTAGAGTTTGGGAAGCTAGAAGTCTGAGTTCAAAGTGCCAGGCTTCTAGGGCCTGGGAGAAAGCTCCTCGACCTTGGGCTTCAGATCTGCCTCTTGCTCCCAGCCCACTGAAGCTAGAGGCATCTTTTCACTCAGGCAGCTACTGGCTGCTAAGGCTAACAAACCCAAGGTCGACAAATAAAATGGCACAGTCCCAATGTTATCAAACCACATGGCAGGCCATTGATTCAAGTCCATTGAAAGTCCCAAGACTGGCAGAGCATGGGAGACTGCTGAACAATGACACGGCTACATGCAGGGTTCAAGCATGCCATAAGCTAGAGACTGTTCCCAAAGCTGCTTCTTATATATGGAAAGTAGACCACATACCCAAAGTAGTTACTCAGCTGCTTGTGGTAGATCCCACCATGGAGCTGATTGCCAGTCTCATCATGGGGAATAACTACTACCAACTGCCCAACCACTCAGCCAGGCCCAACCAAGTTGACATAAACTTTAACTACCACAGATGGAGTCTGGGGGACTCCCAAGACTACGGCCCTGGGATACACTTCAGGCCTGGGATAGGACTCACTCCCAAGGCTCACAGCCTTATAGTAGAAAGACTTACATGCAGAACACCCAGCCCAGGGCGTTGTACCCATCTACTCTATGGAGATACATCCGTTGGAGCACCAGCCATGGGGCACCAGAGGGGCAGTATTCATGTGGAGGGAATGCTGGACAGACAGAAGTGTATAACTAAGAAGGGCACAGGGATTGGGGGAGGGGGTTACAGGGAAGAGAGAGGAGGAAAATGGGTTAGAACTGGGGATGGTAATTGGAGAGTGAAACCAAGTGTACATAAACTGTTAAATGCTAAACCAATTCTGCTCTGAAATTTTCACCCAAAGTACAATAAAAAAAAACCAGAATACCAGAAAGATGTTTACCTGTGTTTTGTTGACTATGCAAAAGCATTCAACTGTGTAGATCATAACAAAATATGGATAGCACTGTGAAGAATGGGAATTCCAGAACACTTAGCTGCTCATGAAGAATCATTACATAGACCAGGAGGCTGTCATTTGAACAGGATAAGGGGATATTGCATGGTTTAAAATCAGGAAGGGTGTGTATCAGGATTGTATCCTTTCATCAAATTTATTCAATCTGTATGCTCAGTAAATAATCCAAGAAGCTGGACTATATAAGAACAAGGCATCAGAATCAGAGGAAGATTTATCGACAACCTGTGGTATGTAGATGACACAACTTTGCTTGCTGAAAGTGAATAGGACTTGAAGCACTTTCTGATGAAGATCAAAGACTACAGTCTTCAGTATGAATTACACCTTAACCTAAAGAAAACAAAAGTCTTTACAACTGGACCAATAAGCAGCATAACAATAAATGAAGAAAAGATTGAAGTTGTCAGGGATTTCATTTTACTTGGATTCCTAATCAACACATGGAAGAGGCAGTCAAGAAAGCAGATGTTCTATTGCACTAGGCAAATCTACTGTAAAAGATCTCTTTACAGTGTTGAAGAACAAAGATGTCACTTTGAATACTCAGGTACGCCTAACCCAAACATGCTGTTTTCAATCTCCTCATATGCATGTGAAAGCTGGACAATGAATGAACAAGGAAGACTGAAGAGCTGATGCTTTTGAATTATGGTGTTGGTGAAGAATATTAAAAATACCATGGACTGCTAAAGAATGAACAAATCTGTCTCAGAAGAATTGCAGCCAGAATGCTCCTTGGAAGCAAGAATGACCAGACTTCATCTCACCGACTTTGATCATATTGGCAGAAGGGACCATTCCTGGAGAAGGAATAGGCTTGGTAAAGTAGAGGGTCAGCAAAAAAAGGGAAAGACCAGCAACAAGATGGACTGCACAGTGGCGCTCAAGTATAGCGAGCATTGTGAGGGTGGCATATGACTGGGCAGTATTTCATTCTGTTGTACATAGGGTCTCTACGAATTGGAAATGACTTGATGGCAGTGAGCTTTTTAGTTATGTTATGGTTGCCCATGTGCCCCGTTACAAATGGCCATAACTGCAGCAATTCTCACCAGGGCTTGGGGGCAAAAGCTTACAAAGGTGTGTAATAATATATCAACATTAATAATATATACAATAGAGGTTTTTAGGGGTCTCAGAGATACTTATCCACAGTAAGGCTTGAGCAAGTGTCCTGGTGGTAGTAGTGTTAACCCAAAAGAAAGGAGAAAGCATTATCTGCACCACCACCCCATCTTGGTGTCAGGTAGTACAGAGATCACAGCCACCTGAGCATTAGTATCTAAAAGCCCAAAGAAGTGTCTTTTAATTTCTTCATTAAACTTTAATTTTGGCATAGCTAAGCATTTTGTTTTATTATTATTTACTGTGCTTTGGGTGCAAATTTACAGAGCAGAATTTGTTTTACATTCAGCAGTTCATGTACATTTGGTTTCACTCACCAATTACCATCCCCAACCCTAACCCACTCTCATCCTCTCCCTTCCCTGTGACCCTGCCCCCCATCCCTGTGCCCTTCTTAGTTGTGCACTCTTATTTGTCCAGCTTTCCCTCCATGTGAATGCTGCCTCTCTGTTCCAATGGCTGATTTCTCCAAGAGGTCTATCTCCATAGGGTAGGTGGTTGTATCGCCCTGGGTTGGGTGTTCTGCATGTAAGTCTTTCTACTGTTGGACTACAAGCCAGTCCTTGGGAGTGAGTCCTATCCCAGGCTCAAAGTGTACCCCAGGGCGATAGTCTTGGAGGTCCCACCAGACTCCATCCAATCAGTAATTCTGGTCATTATTGTGTTTTTTAATTTTTTTTCCCATGTTTTTCCTCCCACTCTATCCAGGATCTCCAGTTTGATCCCATCCCGAATGGTTGGTATTGGTAGCCAGTGACCATCTAGTTCTTCTGATCTCGAGGTCCATCATATCCTAGGCCTGACTGTTTCCAAATGCCCTTTGTTTTCTTCACTCTTCTTTGCTTCACAAGAGAAGAGACCATTAGCAGGCACTTTGTTTTAAGATAAAACTATTTTTGCTTTAAAATTTTGCTATTTAATTTGCCTTTTAGATAATGCTAACATTTGAAATGAACTTTTTTTAAATTCTAAGAGTTTATTTTACATTCAACATTACGTGTGCATTTAATTTCACTCCCCATTTACCCTGCCCAACCCTAACCCAGTCCCCTCCCCTCCCTGCCCAGTAGCCCTCCCCCCACCCATGCCCCTCATACTTATGCACTCCTGTTTGTCCTGCATTTCCTTCATGTGAATGTGCCCTCTTGTGACCTGCAGTTGTGGGGTTGATTGCTCCAAGGGCTGCATTTCCATAGAGTATGTTGATGCATCACCCTGGTTTGAGTGGTTTGCATGTACATCTTGTTTACTATTGGGCTGAGAGCCAGCCCTCGGGAGTGAACTTTGTTTCAGACCCAGAAAGTATCCTAGGACCATTGTATTGTGGGGTCTCACCAGACTCCATCTGACCAGTAATTCTGGTCATTATTGAGTTTTGGTATTTTGTTCCATGTTTTTCCTCCCACTCTATCTAGGATCTCCAGTTTGATCCTTTCCTGATTGGTTGGTATTGGTAGCCAGACACCATGTAGTTCTTCTGGTCTCCAGGGCCATCACTTCTTAGGACGGATTGCTTCCAAATGCCTTTTTTTTTTTTCCACTTCCAATGATAGTAGACCATTAGCTGAATCTTAGATGACCACTTGAAAGCCTTTTTTTTTTTTTTTAATTGTGATTTGGGTGATGATTTACAGAGCAAAATAACTCTCCATACAGCAGTTCACATATAATTTGTCTCATGACGATGACCACATTTTACCATCATGCAACATCTCCCCTCCCACATCCTCCCCACTTTTATTTTTAAATTTGGAGATAAATTTGTTACCTCCTTCCAGTGTCCATGCTTCCATGGGCTCCTGCCCCTTGAGCTGTCTCCCTGTGCATAAGCAGCCCTTCTTTCTCCAA